>NC_056625.2:289050800-289354014 GCF_002870075.4 Lactuca sativa | reverse complement strand
TGGTGTGGGTTGTGGTTTTGGACCTCATTAGGTCATGTATGGGTGTTGGTTGTGGGTTTGGACCTCATTATGTCATGTACGGGTGTTGGTTGTGGGTTTGGAGCTCATCAGGTCGTCTTTTGGTGTTGGTTGTGGGTTTGGACCTCATTAGGTCATGTATGATTGTTGATTGTGGGTTTGGACCTTATTATGTCATGTACGGGTGCTGGTTGTGGGTTTGGACCTCATTAGGTCATGTGCAGGTGTTGGTTGTGGGTTTGGACCTCATTAGTTCATGTTCGGGTGTTGGTTGTGAGTTTGGACCTCATCAGATCATCATTTAGTGTTGGTTATGGGTTTGGACCTCATTAGGTCATGTATGGGTGCTGGTTGTGGGTTTTGACGTCATTAGGTCACGTATGGGTGTTGGTTGTGGGTTTGGTCCTCACTAGGTCATGTACGGGAGTTGGTTATGGGTTTGGACCTCATTAGGTCATGTACGGGTGTCGTTTGTGGGTTTGGATCTCATTAGGTCATGTGCAGGTGTCGGTTGTGGGTTTGGACCTCATTAGGTCATGTACGAGTGTTGGTTGTGGGTATGGACCTGATTAGGTCATGTATGGGTGTTGGTTGTGGGTTTGACCTCATTAGGTCATGTACGGGTGTTGGTTGTGGGTTTGGACCTCATCAGGTCATCTTTTGGTGTTGGTTGTGGGTTTGGACCTCATTAGGTGATGTATGGGTGTTGGTAGTGGGTTTGGACCTTATTAGCTCATGTATGAGTGTTGGTTGTGGGTTTGGAACTAATTTGGTCATCTATAAATGTTAGTTGTCGGTTTGGACCTCATAAGGTCTTGTATGGGTGTTGGTTGTGGGTTTGGACCTCATTAGGTCATGTATGGGTGTTGGTTGTGGGTTTGGACCTTATTAGGTCATGTATGGGTGTTGGTTGTGGGTTTGGAACTCATTAGGTCATCCACCAATGTTAGTTTTGGGTTTGGACCTCATTAGGTCATGTATGGGTGTTGGTTATGGGTTTGGACCTCATTATGTCATGTACGGGTGTTGGTTGTGGGTTTGGAGCTCATCAGGTCGTCTTTTGGTGTTGGTTGTGGGTTTGGACCTCATTAGGTCATGTATGGTTGTTGATTGTGGGTTTGGACCTTATTATGTCATGTACGGGTGCTGGTTGTGGGTTTGGACCTCATTATGTCATGTGCAGGTGTTGGTTGTGGGTTTGGACCTCATTAGTTCATGTTCGGGTGTTGGTTGTGAGTTTGGACCTCATCAGATCATCATTTAGTGTTGGTTATGGGTTTGGACCTCATTAGGTCATGTATGGGTGTTGGTTGTGGGTTTTGACGTCATTAGGTCACGTATGGGTGTTGGTTGTGGGTTTGGTCCTCACTAGGTCATGTACGGGAGTTGGTTATGGGTTTGGACCTCATTAGGTCATGTACGGGTGTCGTTTGTGGGTTTAGATCTCATTAGGTCATGTGCAGGTGTCGGTTGTGGGTTTGGACCTCATTAGGTCATGTACGAGTGTTGGTTGTGGGTATGGACATGATTAGGTCATGTATGGGTGTTGGTTGTGGGTTTGACCTCATTAGGTCATGTACGGGTGTTGGTTGTGGGTTTGGACCTCATCAGGTCATCTTTTGGTGTTGGTTGTGGGTTTGGACCTCATTAGGTGATGTATGGGTGTTGGTAGTGGGTTTGGACCTTATTAGGTCATGTATGAGTGTTGGTTGTGGGTTTGGAACTAATTTGGTCATCTATAAATGTTAGTTGTGGGTTTGGACCTCATAAGGTCTTGTATGGGTGTTGGTTGTGGGTTTGGACCTCATTAGGTCATGTATGGGTGTTGGTTGTGGGTTTGGACCTTATTAGGTCATGTATGG
Organism: Lactuca sativa; assembly: GCF_002870075.4. Classification (NCBI taxonomy): domain Eukaryota; kingdom Viridiplantae; phylum Streptophyta; class Magnoliopsida; order Asterales; family Asteraceae; genus Lactuca; species Lactuca sativa. Next base: position 289,352,134 of record NC_056625.2, on the reverse strand, counting down.
GTGTTGGTTGTGGGTTTGGAACTCATTAGGTCATCCACCAATGTTAGTTTTGGGTTTGGACCTCATTAGGTCATGTATGGGTGTTGGTTGTGAGGTTTGGACCTCATTAGGTCATGTACGGGTATTGGTTGTGGGTTTGGACCTCATCAGGTCATCTATTGGAGTTGGTTGTGGGTTTGGACCTCATTAGGTCATGTATGGGTGTTGGTTGTGCGTTTGGACCTCATTAGGTCATGTACGGGTGTTGGTTGTGGGTTTGCACCTCATTAGGTCATGTACGAGTGTTGGTTGTGGGTTTGTTCCTCATTAGGTCATGTACGGGTGATTGTTGTGGGTTTGGACCTCATCAGGTCATCTATGGGTGTTGGTTGTGGGTTTGGACCTCATTAGGTCATCTATGGGTGTTGGTTGTTGGTTTGGACCTCATCAGGTCATCTAGAGGTGTTGGTTGTGGGTTTGGAGCTCATTAGGTCATGTATGGGAGTTGGTTGTGGGTTTGTACCTCATTAGGTCATTTACGGGTGTTGGTTGTGCGTTTGGACCTCATCAGGTCATCTACTGGTGTTGGTAGTGGTTTTGGACCTCATTAGGTCATGTATGGGTGTTGGTTGTGGGTTTGGACCTCAATAGGTCATGTAGGGGTGTTAGTTGAGGGTTTGGACCTCATTAGGGCATGTACAGGTGTTGGTTGTGGGTTTGGATGTCCTCAGGTCATCTTTTTGTGTTGGTTGTGGGTTTGGACATCATCAGGTCATGTATGGGTATTTGTTGTGGGTTTGGACCTCATTAGGTCATGTATGGGTGTTCGTTGTGGGTTTCGACCTGATTAGGTCATGTACGGGTGTTGGTTGTTCGTTTGTAGCTCATTAGGTTATCTACGGGTGTTGGTTGTGGGTTTGGACCTCATTAGGTCATGTACGCATGTTGGTTATGGGTTTGGACCTCATTAGGTCATGTATGGGTGTTGGTTGTGGGTTTGGACCTCATTAGCTCATCTACGGGTGTTAGTTGTGGGTTTGGACCTCATTAGGTCATGTATGGTTGTTGGTTGTGGGTTTGGACCTCATTAGGTCCTGTAAGGGTGTTGGTTGTGGGTTTGGACCTCATTAGGTTATGTACGAATGTTGGTTGTGGGTTTGGACCTCATTAGGTCATGTGCGGGTGTTGGTTGTGGTTTTGGACCTCATTAGGTCATCATTTGGTGTTGGTTGAGGGTGTGGACCTCATTAGGTCATGCATGGGTGTTGGTTGTTGCTTTGCACCTTATTAGTTCATGTACGGGTGTTGGTTGTGGGTTTGCACCTCATTAGGTTATGTACGGGTGTTACTTGTGGGTTTCCACCTCATTAGGTCATGTACGGGTGTTTGTTGTGGGTTTGGACCTCATCAGGTCATCTATGGGTGTTGGTTGTGGGTTTGGACCTTATTAGCTCATGTATGGGTGTTGGTTGTTGGTATGGACTTCATCAAGTCATCTACAGGTGTTGGTTGTGGGTTTGGACCTCATTAGGTCATGTATGGGTATTGGTTGTGGATTTGGACCTCATCAGCTCATCTTTTGGTTTGGGTTGTGGGTTTGGACCTCATTAGGTCATGTATGGGTGTTGGTTGTGGGTTTGGACCTTATTAGGTCATGTACGGGTGTTGGTTGTGGGTTTGGACCTCATCAGGTCATCTTTTGGTGTTGGTTGTGGGTTTGGACCTCATTAGGTCATGTATGGGCGTTGGTTGTGGGTTTGGACCTTATTAGGTCATGTACGGGTGTTGGTTGTGGGTTTGGACCTCATTAGGTCATGTGCGGGTGTTGGTTGTGGGTTTGGACCTCATTAGTTCATGTTCGGGTGTTGGTTGTGAGTTTGGACCTCATCAGGTCATCATTTGGTGTTGGTTATGGGGTTGGACCTCATTAGGTCATGTATGGGTGTTGGTTGTGGGTTTGGACCTCATTAGGTCATGTGCGGGTGTTGGTTGTGGGTTTTGACGTCATTAGGTCACGTATGGGTGTTGGTTGTGGGTTTGGTCCTCATTAGGTCATGTACGGGAGTTGGTTATGGGTTTGGACCTCATTAGGTCATGTACGGGTGCCGGTTGTGGGTTTGGATCTCATCAGGTCATGTGCGGGTGTTGGTTGTGGGTTTGGACCTCATTAGGTCATGTACGAGTGTTGGTTGTGAGGTTTCGACCTGATTAGGTCGTGTATGGGTGTTGGTTGTGGGTTTGACTTCATTAGGTCATGTACGGGTGTTGGTTGTGGGTTTGGACCTCATCAGGACATGTTTTGGTGTTGGTTGTGGGTTTGGAGCTCATTAGGTCATGTATGAGTGTTGGTAGTGGGTTTGGACCTGATTAGGTCATGTATGGGTGTTGGTTGTGGGTTTGGACCATATTAGGTCATGTATGGGTGTTGGTTGTGGGTTTGGAACTCATTAGGTCATCTACAAATGTTAGTTGTGGGTTTGGACCTCATTAGGTCATGTATGGGTGCTGGTTGTGCGTTTGGACCTCATTAGGTCATATAGGGGTGTTGCTTGTGGGTTTGTTCCTCATTAGGTCATGTACGGGTGTTTGTTGTGGGTTTGGACCTCATCAGGTCATCTATGGGTGTTGGTTGTGGGTTTGGACCTCATTAGATCATCTATCGGTGTTGGTTGTTGGTTTGGACTTCATCAGGTCATCTACAGGTGTTGGTTGAGGGTTTGGACCTCATTAGGTCATGTATGGGAGTTGGTTGTGGGTTTGGACCTCATTAGGTCATGTATGGGTGTTGGTTGTGGGTTTGGACCTCATCAGGTCATCTACTGGTGTTGGTAGCGATTTTGGACCTCATTAGGTCATGTATGGGTGTTGGTTGTGGCTTTGGACCTCATTAGGTCATGTAGGGGTGTTAGTTGAGGGTTTGGACCTCATTAGGTCATGTACAGGTGTTGGTTGTGGGTTTGGATCTCATCAGGTCATCTTTTTGTGTGGGTTGTGGGTTTGGACATCATCAGGTCATGTATGGGTATTTGTTGTAGGTTTGGACCTCATTAGGTCATGTATGGGTGTTCGTTGTGGGTTTGGACCTGATTAGGTCATCTACAGGTGTTGGTTGTTGGTTTGGAGCTCATTAGGTTATCTACAGGTGTTGGTTGTGGGTTTGGACCTCATTAGGTCATGTACGCGTGTTGGTTATCGGTTTGGACCTCATTAGGTCATGTATGGGTGTTGGTTGTGGGTTTGGACCTCATTAGCTCATCTACGGGTGTTAGTTGTGGGTTTGGACCTCATTAGGTCATGTATGGTTGTTGGTTGTGGGTTTGGACCTCATTAGGTCCTGTAAGGGTGTTGGTTGTGCGTTTGGACCTCATTAGGTCATGTACGAATGTTGGTTGTGGGTTTGGACCTCATTAGGTCATGTGCGGGTGTTGGTTGTGGTTTTGGACCTCATTAGGTCATCATTTGGTGTTGGTTGACGGTGTGGACCTCATTAGGTCATGCATGGGTGTTGGTTGTTGGTTTGCACCTTATTAGTTCATGTACGGGTGTTGGTTGTGGGTTTGCACCTCATTAGGTCATGTATGGGTGTTAGTTGTGGGTTTCCACCTGATTAGGTCATGTACGGGTGTTTGTTGTGGGTTTGGACCTCATCAGGTCATCTATGGGTGTTGGTTGTGGGTTTGGACCTTATTAGGTCATGTATGGGTGTTGGTTGTTGGTATGGACTTCATCAGGTCATCTACAGGTGTTGGTTGTGGGTTTGAACCTCATTAGGTCATGTACGGGAGTTGGTTGTGCATTTGGACCTCATCAGCTCATCTTTTGGTGTGGGTTGTGGTTTTGGACCTCATTAGGTCATGTATGGGTGTTGGTTGTGGGTTTGGACCTCATTATGTCATGTACGGGTGTTGGTTGTGGGTTTGGAGCTCATCAGGTCGTCTTTTGGTGTTGGTTGTGGGTTTGGACCTCATTAGGTCATGTATGGTTGTTGATTGTGGGTTTGGACCTTATTATGTCATGTACGGGTGCTGGTTGTGGGTTTGGACCTCATTAGGTCATGTGCAGGTGTTGGTTGTGGGTTTGGACCTCATTAGTTCATGTTCGGGTGTTGGTTGTGAGTTTGGACCTCATCAGATCATCATTTAGTGTTGGTTATGGGTTTGGACCTCATTAGGTCATGTATGGGTGCTGGTTGTGGGTTTTGACGTCATTAGGTCACGTATGGGTGTTGGTTGTGGGTTTAGTCCTCACTAGGTCATGTATGGGAGTTGGTTATGGGTTTGGACCTCATTAGGTCATGTACGGGTGTCGTTTGTGGGTTTGGCTCTCATTAGGTCATGTGCAGGTGTCGGTTGTGGGTTTGGACCTCATTAGGTCATGTACGAGTGTTGGTTGTGGGTATGGACCTGATTAGGTCATGTATGGGTGTTGGTTGTGGGTTTGACCTCATTAGGTCATGTACGGGTGTTGGTTGTGGGTTTGGACCTCATCAGGTCATCTTTTGGTGTTGGTTGTGGGTTTGGACCTCATTAGGTGATGTATGGGTGTTGGTAGTGGGTTTGGACCTTATTAGCTCATGTATGAGTGTTGGTTGTGGGTTTGGAACTAATTTGGTCATCTATAAATGTTAGTTGTGGGTTTGGACCTCATAAGGTCTTGTATGGGTGTTGGTTGTGGGTTTGGACCTCATTAGGTCATGTATGGGTGTTCGTTGTGGGTTTGGACCTGATTAGGTCATCTACAGGTGTTGGTTGTTGGTTTGGAGCTCATTAGGTTATCTACAGGTGTTGGTTGTGGGTTTGGACCTCATTAGGTCATGTACGCGTGTTGGTTATCGGTTTGGACCTCATTAGGTCATGTATGGGTGTTGGTTGTGCGTTTGGACCTCATTAGCTCATCTACGGGTGTTAGTTGTGGGTTTGGACCTCATTAGGTCATGTATGGTTGTTGGTTGTGGGTTTGGACCTCATTAGGTCCTGTAAGGGTGTTGGTTGTGCGTTTGGACCTCATTAGGTCATGTACGAATGTTGGTTGTGGGTTTGGACCTCATTAGGTCATGTGCGGGTGTTGGTTGTGGTTTTGGACCTCATTAGGTCATCATTTGGTGTTGGTTGACGGTGTGGACCTCATTAGGTCATGCATGGGTGTTGGTTGTTGGTTTGCACCTTATTAGTTCATGTACGGGTGTTGGTTGTGGGTTTGCACCTCATTAGGTCATGTATGGGTGTTAGTTGTGGGTTTCCACCTGATTAGGTCATGTACGGGTGTTTGTTGTGGGTTTGGACCTCATCAGGTCATCTATGGGTGTTGGTTGTGGGTTTGGACCTTATTAGGTCATGTATGGGTGTTGGTTGTTGGTATGGACTTCATCAGGTCATCTACAGGTGTTGGTTGTGGGTTTGAACCTCATTAGGTCATGTACGGGAGTTGGTTGTGCATTTGGACCTCATCAGCTCATCTTTTGGTGTGGGTTGTGGTTTTGGACCTCATTAGGTCATGTATGGGTGTTGGTTGTGGGTTTGGACCTCATTATGTCATGTACGGGTGTTGGTTGTGGGTTTGGAGCTCATCAGTTCGTCTTTTGGTGTTGGTTGTGGGTTTGGACCTCATTAGGTCATGTATGGTTGTTGATTGTGGGTTTGGACCTTATTATGTCATGTACGGGTGCTGGTTGTGGGTTTGGACCTCATTAGGTCATGTGCAGGTGTTGGTTGTGGGTTTGGACCTCATTAGTTCATGTTCGGGTGTTGGTTGTGAGTTTGGACCTCATCAGATCATCATTTAGTGTTGGTTATGGGTTTGGACCTCATTAGGTCATGTATGGGTGCTGGTTGTGGGTTTTGACGTCATTAGGTCACGTATGGGTGTTGGTTGTGGGTTTGGTCCTCACTAGGTCATGTATGGGAGTTGGTTATGGGTTTGGACCTCATTAGGTCATGTACGGGTGTCGTTTGTGGGTTTGGATCTCATTAGGTCATGTGCAGGTGTCGGTTGTGGGTTTGGACCTCATTAGGTCATGTACGAGTGTTGGTTGTGGGTATGGACCTGATTAGGTCATGTATGGGTGTTGGTTGTGGGTTTGACCTCATTAGGTCATGTACGGGTGTTGGTTGTGGGTTTGGACCTCATCAGGTCATCTTTTGGTGTTGGTTGTGGGTTTGGACCTCATTAGGTGATGTATGGGTGTTGGTAGTGGGTTTGGACCTTATTAGCTCATGTATGAGTGTTGGTTGTGGGTTTGGAACTAATTTGGTCATCTATAAATGTTAGTTGTGGGTTTGGACCTCATAAGGTCTTGTATGGGTGTTGGTTGTGGGTTTGGACCTCATTAGGTCATGTATGGGTGTTGGTTGTGGGTTTGGACCTTATTAGGTCATGCATGGGTGTTGGTTGTGGGTTTGGAACTCATTAGGTCATCCACCAATGTTAGTTTTGGGTTTGGACCTCATTAGGTCATGTATGGGTGTTGGTTATGGGTTTGGACCTCATTATGTCATGTACGGGTGTTGGTTGTGGGTTTGGAGCTCATCAGGTCGTCTTTTGGTGTTGGTTGTGGGTTTGGACCTCATTAGGTCATGTATGGTTGTTGATTGTGGGTTTGGACCTTATTATGTCATGTACGGGTGCTGGTTGTGGGTTTGGACCTCATTAGGTCATGTGCAGGTGTTGGTTGTGGGTTTGGACCTCATTAGTTCATGTTCGGGTGTTGGTTGTGAGTTTGGACCTCATCAGATCATCATTTAGTGTTGGTTATGGGTTTGGACCTCATTAGGTCATGTATGGGTGCTGGTTGTGGGTTTTGACGTCATTAGGTCACGTATGGGTGTTGGTTGTGGGTTTGGTCCTCACTAGGTCATGTACGGGAGTTGGTTATGGGTTTGGACCTCATTAGGTCATGTACGGGTGTCGTTTGTGGGTTTAGATCTCATTAGGTCATGTGCAGGTGTCGGTTGTGGGTTTGGACCTCATTAGGTCATGTACGAGTGTTGGTTGTGGGTATGGACATGATTAGGTCATGTATGGGTGTTGGTTGTGGGTTTGACCTCATTAGGTCATGTACGGGTGTTGGTTGTGGGTTTGGACCTCATCAGGTCATCTTTTGGTGTTGGTTGTGGGTTTGGACCTCATTAGGTGATGTATGGGTGTTGGTAGTGGGTTTGGACCTTATTAGGTCATGTATGAGTGTTGGTTGTGGGTTTGGAACTAATTTGGTCATCTATAAATGTTAGTTGTGGGTTTGGACCTCATAAGGTCTTGTATGGGTGTTGGTTGTGGGTTTGGACCTCATTAGGTCATGTTTGGGTGTTGGTTGTGGGTTTGGACCTTATTAGGTCATGTATGGGTGTTGGTTGTGGGTTTGGAACTCATTAGGTCATCCACCAATGTTAGTTTTGGGTTTGGACCTCATTAGGTCATGTATGGGTGTTGGTTGTGAGGTTTGGACCTCATTAGGTCATGTACGGGTATTGGTTGTGGGTTTGGACCTCATCAGGTCATCTATTGGAGTTGGTTGTGGGTTTGGACCTCATTAGGTCATGTATGGGTGTTGGTTGTGCGTTTGGACCTCATTAGGTCATGTACGGGTGTTGGTTGTGGGTTTGCACCTCATTAGGTCATGTACGAGTGTTGGTTGTGGGTTTGTTCCTCATTAGGTCATTTACGGGTGATTGTTGTGGGTTTGGACCTCATCAGGTCATCTATGGGTGTTGGTTGTGGGTTTGGACCTCATTAGGTCATCTATGGGTGTTGGTTGTTGGTTTGGACCTCATCAGGTCATCTAGAGGTGTTGGTTGTGGGTTTGGAGCTCATTAGGTCATGTATGGGAGTTGGTTGTGGGTTTGTACCTCATTAGGTCATTTACGGGTGTTGGTTGTGCGTTTGGACCTCATCAGGTCATCTACTGGTGTTGGTAGTGGTTTTGGACCTCATTAGGTCATGTATGGGTGTTGGTTGTGGGTTTGGACCTCATTAGGTCATGTAGGGGTGTTAGTTGAGGGTTTGGACCTCATTAGGGCATGTACAGGTGTTGGTTGTGGGTTTGGATGTCATCAGGTCATCTTTTTGTGTTGGTTGTGGGTTTGGACATCATCAGGTCATGTATGGGTATTTGTTGTGGGTTTGGACCTCATTAGGTCATGTATGGGTGTTCGTTGTGGGTTTCGACCTGATTAGGTCATGTACGGGTGTTGGTTGTTCGTTTGTAGCTCATTAGGTTATCTACGGGTGTTGGTTGTGGGTTTGGACCTCATTAGGTCATGTACGCGTGTTGGTTATGGGTTTGGACCTCATTAGGTCATGTATGGGTGTTGGTTGTGGGTTTGGACCTCATTAGCTCATCTACGGGTGTTAGTTGTGGGTTTGGACCTCATTAGGTCATGTATGGTTGTTGGTTGTGGGTTTGGACCTCATTAGGTCCTGTAAGGGTGTTGGTTGTGGGTTTGGACCTCATTAGGTCATGTACGAATGTTGGTTGTGGGTTTGGACCTCATTAGGTCATGTGCGGGTGTTGGTTGTGGTTTTGGACCTCATTAGGTCATCATTTGGTGTTGGTTGAGGGTGTGGACCTCATTAGGTCATGCATGGGTGTTGGTTGTTGCTTTGCACCTTATTAGTTCATGTACGGGTGTTGGTTGTGGGTTTGCACCTCATTAGGTTATGTACGGGTGTTACTTGTGGGTTTCCACCTCATTAGGTCATGTACGGGTGTTTGTTGTGGGTTTGGACCTCATCAGCTCATCTATGGGTGTTGGTTGTGGGTTTGGACCTTATTAGCTCATGTATGGGTGTTGGTTGTTGGTATGGACTTCATCAAGTCATCTACAGGTGTTGGTTGTGGGTTTGGACCTCATTAGGTCATGTATGGGTGTTGGTTGTGGGTTTGGACCTCATTAGGTCATGTACGGGTGTTGGTTGTGGATTTGGACCTCATCAGCTCATCTTTTGGTGTGGGTTGTGGTTTTGGACCTCATTAGGTCATGTATGGGTGTTGGTTGTGGGTTTGGACCTCATTAGGTCATGTACGGGTGTTGGTTGTGGGTTTGGAGCTCATTAGGTCATCTTTTGGTGTTGGTTGTGGGTTTGGACCTCATTAGGTCATGTATGGTTGTTGGTTGTGGGTTTGGACCTTATTATGTCATGTACGGGTGTTGGTTGTGGGTTGGACCTCATTAGGTCATGTGCGGGTGTTGGTTGTGGGTTTGGACCTCATTAGTTCATGTTCGGGTGTTGGTTGTGAGTTTGGACCTCATCAGATGTAACACCCAAATTTCCAAAAATAAAATTTTCATTTAATTAATCACTTTAATATTAAAAACACTTGTTTAAAATCTTATTCACATTCAAATTACAAAACGTAGTTTCATTTTCATTATAAAAGAAGACCAGGATCCTCCAAAACTCAACTCTTTCTTCGGTGTGTACAATCGAACCGTTGCCATCCCGCGTTACTGTAAGAACCTGAAACAACGTAACACAAACAACGTAAGCACGAAGCTTAGTGAGTTCCCCAATATACCTTACGCACATACGCCATCCGGCCCGGACCGTTCGGTCCACATAACATTGCCTTCCGGCCCGGATCTTTCGATCCACATAGTATCGCCTTCCGGCCCGGATCTTTCGATCCACATAATATCGCCTTCCGGCCCGGATCTTTCGATCCACATAACATTGCCTTCCGGCCCGGACCTTTCGGTCCACAAGATAATCGCCTTCCGGCCCGTACACATATATAACACATAATACAAATACTCTAACACATAAAGCACATATATCACATATCATACCTGACCTTTCTGTCACATAATACCTTGCCTTCCGGCCCATATATAAGCATGTATATCACACGTAGCAGCTAACTTCCCATTCATAGCATATAAACATAACACACAACATACCTGACCTTTCTGTCACATAATACCTTGCCTTCCGGCCCATATATAAGCATGTATATCACACGTAGCAGCTAACTTTCCATTCATAGCATATAACCATAACACATAACATACTTGACCTTCCGGTCACACAATCAAACCCTTCCGGGTGAGGTATAGTGAGAAGACTCACCTCGTAGTACGCAGGCTATAACCTCTTCGAGCTACTCGCACACAATCCGCTAGTTCCGCAGGTTCCCTATAATACCACAGCCTTAGTTAATGATCTTATCAAACAAGGCAACTGACCCCTCTAATATATATACAGGTCAACGGTCAATCCTGACTGGACTCGTCGAGTGCAAAGGGTAACTCGACGAGTATAAGCATCCTGACACCACTCGCCGAGTCTGAAGAACGACTCGACGAGTTCCAGTAGATCTTCAAGCTACTCGCCGAGTCTGAAGAACAACTCGGCGAGTCCCAGTGAATCTTCAAGCTACTCGCCGAGTCTGATCATCCGACTCGGCGAGTCCACGCCATGCAGTCGATCCAACTGCTTCCTGAGGTACGTTTTTCCCGAGATACACACTCATGGGGACTTCTGGACCTCTAATCATCCTATTACTAGGGTAGAAACCTTTGTATAACAACACAATACTCCATCAAATCTCCAAATGGATTTCATAAACCCTAAATTCAAGTACACATCAAAATAACAGGAATGATCCGAAACCTTACCTGAAAACATACTCTCTGTGTCCCCAAACCTCAGAACTCGACCCCTTGCTCTTCCTTTGGCCAAAATCCTCCCTCTTCTTGCACCACAATTCCTTCAAAGTCAATAATGGCCTTCAAGTTTTGCTCCAAATGCCACAGTCGTCTAGGGTTCTCCACAATCGGCCAAAAGACGTGAAATGACGACATGCAACCCTTAAATACGACCCAATACGAAACGGCTAGGGTTTTCTGCTGAACAGCGTCGACTCGCCGAGTCCATACCTGGACTCGTCGAGTCCAGTCGCGAACCCGCGACCAAATCTGCGACCCTACTCGGCGAGTCTGGCTCCAACTCGCCGAGTCCCTCCTTTAAAATACCCTAAAATGCAATTTAACAATACTTGAGATTTTGGGCTGTTACAATTCTCCCCCACTAGAATTAGACTTCGCCCTCGAAGTCTCGCTCTGAAAATAATTCTGGATGCTGCTCCCGCATCACACGTTTCGGCTTCCCTAGACACTTCCGATCTCTTCCGAGGCCGTTACTGAACCCAATACCAGAGGTACCTCCTTGTTCCTTAGAACCTTGATCTTCCGATCTCCGACGGCCACTGGCCTCTCAACGTAACACAGGCTCGCATTCACCTAACCGTTCTCTAGTAGAACCACTGCTGACTCATCCGCTATACACCCCTTCAATTGCGACACATACAAGTGTCATGGATCCGATCCAATCCCGTTGACAGCTCCAAACGGTAGGCCACCCTTCCTACCTTCGCACCTTCACGAAAAGTCCCAACATACCGGGGCCCCCCATTTACCCCTCATCCTAAATCGAAACATCCCGCCAGAAATACGAAATCGCCGACCGGAATCACATGCTCATAACGGCGTCTGCCTGCATAACTTTTCTGCTAACTCTAGACGATCACTAACTCTCTTTAACCCGCTGAGTCTGCCCTGTCAACTAAAGTACGAACTCTGAGCTGCTCATCACTCTCTGTAACCGAGAACCACCCAAGATGCAACTCTGCTCCTAAACCCCAACAATCACTCGAACAATGAGGGTTAGGAAGCCCTGAACCACCGGATCCCCGATCCAAAGCCCACTTTGTCCATCCCAGACCAACTGAGAGATCCATTCCCACTCCCAGAGTAACTCTCACAAATTCTTCTCTTGCCCTCATATACACATGCTGAACTAGCCCCAACACTCGTAGGTTGGAAGACCCGATACACTGATGATATCCTCGAACATCTCCCAAGATGAACCACTACATCCACCCTACACTCTGATCAGATTCACACTGAAAATTTAAAATTTTCTCTCTCCATGCATCCCTTCTGAGCCTCAACAAACATCCCAACCGGATGGGTTCCTACTCCACTGCCGCGAACACGATGCTCAAAACCATACTCGAAATACCCTGACTATAACTCTGCTCTGCGGCTTTCACTTTCGTGAACTTGCACCCCTTCGGAGTTACACACCTTCCTCTTTTCCTTTTCCAAGGAACCCTCCTGGCCATAATGCCACTCCAACCAGTGCCACGGTGCTCGCCCCAAGCGACACCACCCTTTTTGCGTAACCACTATCCCCATGCTCTGGTTCTCATTGCAGGGGCTCTCAATCCCATGTACTCTCTCCACTCGTCAAAATCACAGCCTCAGCTAAACAAGATCGCTAACCTGGGGCCAGACCTTCCAATGCAATCACACTGCAACGTACACAATCCACAATCTCAAACTGATCCCGCAATACCAACAGAGTCTCCAGCATGACTGGACCGACTCTCATAGCACATACTAGCCACTCGAGGCTATATCTCTGTGGGTCCGTACACCCAACTCTGCGAACCCTCAGGTTCTAACTCTGGAACCTTCCGGCTCCAGCTCTAGAAACATGCACAACATAATCCCGTGGAATTAATGCAGTACAACCCATCACGTACCTCAAACGTACCAATACTCTGATCGCAAAATTCCGATTACTTACTCAAGCTTGATTCCGGCCTCCTCCCAGGCCTCCACAATCGAATACCCTAGGTCTGTATCCCGCCCCGCATGCTCAACACCCGTTCTCGACGGCCTATACTTTGCGCTAACAAACACTGCTGAATCCCGGCAGCTAAGCACCCTCACATACTCATCGATCTCCCGGAGAATTTTACAATTCTCCCCCACTAAAGCACTGACTAACTGTCACCGATCTTCATTAACGACCTTTCAGAACCATCCTGCACAAAGAGAACATTTACCCACTGACTGCTTCCCACAAGCGTAAACAACCCTCAGCAAAACACATCTCCTCCCTGATCAATCCGCTCAAAAGAATCTGATCCTTCAATTATCTACTCCACAACTGCAGATACTACCCGACAATCAACCCAGTGCCGCATCTCCCCTAACAACCCTCACGAACGATAACCAAGGGAATCCTCGACATCAACCCATAACCAAACTCACAATCTGCCCAAAGGATGAACATCACATCGAAAACCGCACAAGACTACAGACACTAAAATACCAATTACAACCATACCCAACCATCAGGGAATAACGAATGCCAAAGCGAAAACCTGAAGCACCAATCCATAACCATGCAAGACAATTAAGACATCCCGAAAGCATCATACCTGCCGCTGCCTCCGGCACTGCTCCGTCTCCCTCTGTCGCACGCAGATAAACACGACCCTGAGCCCTCTGGGGCTCCGCTTCATTCTGTCCTCCTCAAATCCCGAATTGGCACTGACTGCCAACAGTCCCGCGCACAGTGCCTCTCCTTTCCGCACTTGCGGCATGTACCACCGGACCCGCAAGCTCCGATGTAACCCCTTTTTACTCGATCATCGACACCTATGATCTCATGCTCTCCTACTGCATCTCTATACTCCACTTATTACTACTCCTGACAATTCTTACTTTCTTACATACTGCACCCGGTTCTCCCCCACTAGAGTTCGAGCCAACACCAATTGGTATACAATCAACCCACGTCTATCTTTCACCAGCGAAGTCGTACCTGCTCCAGAAAAGTGCTGTGCAACACCCGATAGTCCCTCCCCTTATGAAGTCAATCAATCCCCTTTACTCTGATCCTCTAGCTAACTCTCCAAGAACTTCTCATCACAGCTGCCTCTAATCGTTCCAAATCCCATACTGATCTAATACTAAGCACCTGCACTGCTCGAGAACATATCTGGCTCGTAGACTGCACCGCAGCATCATCGTTCCTCTCATCTCAACTCATCAACCCGTATCCAACGCCGGATTTGTCCCAAGAACAGGGACTTACTCTCAATACAGACGATAACTCTCCGCACTGCAAAACTCGTCTGAACTCTTCACTGCTACTACTATAACCCAACCTGCTATTCAACGTCTACGGTCATGGACCGTTTCGGCGCCGACTGCGACTGCATCGGGGCCTGCCTCATCTCACGCTACTGCAACTCAACCTCTAACTCACGCCACATGGTGGCCTCCTGCGATACCAACACGGTCTCGCGTCTCTGCGCAGACACGAACTGTCTGATACTCCCCCTCTTGAGCATACTCGGATTTCGGGACATCTGAGCCTGCTCCGAAGCGAACTCAGGGCAAAACATCGCCCTCTCAATAAACACCCCGGTGCTCTCAGTCACCGACTCCAAATCCTGCCTCAGCTTAAAGAACTTCCGAGCCACTTTCTCCTTTTCATCCCGCGGAACATAGCGAGTACTGAACATCCCTCAGAATTGATCCCATGAAACCGCAGCCCTCCGCACATCGGAAAACAACCTCGTGGTCACTCTCCACCAATCCTTCGCCCCGAGCCTCAACAGGTTCAGAGCACACCCCACCCTCTGATCAGCAGGGCATAAACTCGTGGAGGAACACCCCTCCATGTTTGACAACCATCTCATAGCAACAATCGAGTCCTGAACTCCATCGAATGCGGGAGGCTTCGCATAATAGAAGTCCCGATACTGAAAACCCCGACTAGCCCCTTTCTTCGCCGTTGCTACGGCCGCTGTAACCGCCGCGGCAGCCGTCTCTGCGAAAGCCGCATATCGCTCATCCAACTACTTCAATCATAGTGGTTCTGATCGACCCAACAATTCTGGCGACTCAACCCGCAACAATGCAGCAACCTCATCACGCCGGATCTCGCGAATCCTCGCATCCCACTCGCTCGTGCTCGTCCGATCGATAACCGGATAACCAGATAGCCACAAGCATCATCCACTACGAACCATGGTACTCATCCCATGACATCCCTCCTCAACATGCTTCAGTGTATGGTACCTGAACCATAGCACCACTCCTCTATCTGCTCCAATACATACCACTCAGACTACAACATCTATCTCAATCTGTTCCGATGTATGGTGCCCGGACCATAACATCATTCTGTATCCGCTCCGATGTATGGTATCCGAACCATAACATCACCACTCAATCTGTTCCTTAGGACCTTTAGGATGCTCCCTGTATCAAGTATGGGTCCTCTGCTTTCAGTAGTACGGGCCCATACTACCTGCCACATCTACCCATACTTTCCACACGGACCATCCCAGAGTTCCTAAATAGCTGATCGGCCTACTCTTTTTCACCAATCCCATCTTGCACACTCGCTTCCCAGCGAAATCCTCTACTCTACCCGCGCACCCATCTTGGCTAGGTTTAATCTCTAGCCCATTCCGCCGTCCTCCCACTTCTTTGCTATCAGCTGCTGAAGAGCTCCTGATGATGCCAAACATCTACCTCCTGAGTATCGTCATACTCACTTAGTAGCTGTCTCCCATCATCGAGAACTCCACAAAGCACGAAGCAAGCAGCATTCGAGCATCGAAGCATACATAGGACTCCTTAGCTGTGATAGCTCCACCTTCTCGGCTCATCCTCGGATGTGCTACTGTACTCTGTAGCTCTATCCCTCGTGCGTTCTAACTAGATACCCTCACTCATCACATACACACAAGAGCATAACGCACATATAACAGCAACCCTACACTAAGGCATCACAAATCAGGCCACTCTAGTCCTAAGGTGTGAAATACCTAGCCTGTCTCTAGCATGCAATAATGTCTCATAAAGTGCATAATAGATATTTCATAATACAAAAGTAAGGGTATTTTGGGAAATCACCGTCTGGCTCTGGCTGATTGTACACACTGCTCTTTCTTGCTTTCTCTTTGAACTCTTATTCACTTTTAGAAAACCATTTATTTGGAAAACTTTTTCTTACTTCCTCAGTTTGAGTCCAGATTTACCCGTAGGCGCGTCCGAATCCCTCAAACCAAGGCTCTGATACCAATTTGTAACACCCAAATTTCCAAAAATAAAATTTTCATTTAATTAATCACTTTAATATTAAAAACACTTGTTTAAAATCTTATTCACATTCAAATTACAAAACGTAGTTTCATTTTCATTATAAAAGAAGACCAGGATCCTCCAAAACTCAACTCTTTCTTCGGTGTGTACAATCGAACCGTTGCCATCCCGCGTTACTGTAAGAACCTGAAACAACGTAACACAAACAACGTAAGCACGAAGCTTAGTGAGTTCCCCAATATACCTTACGCACATACGCCATCCGGCCCGGACCGTTCGGTCCACATAACATTGCCTTCCGGCCCGGATCTTTCGATCCACATAGTATCGCCTTCCGGCCCGGATCTTTCGATCCACATAATATCGCCTTCCGGCCCGGATCTTTCGATCCACATAACATTGCCTTCCGGCCCGGACCTTTCGGTCCACAAGATAATCGCCTTCCGGCCCGTACACATATATAACACATAATACAAATACTCTAACACATAAAGCACATATATCACATATCATACCTGACCTTTCTGTCACATAATACCTTGCCTTCCGGCCCATATATAAGCATGTATATCACACGTAGCAGCTAACTTCCCATTCATAGCATATAAACATAACACACAACATACCTGACCTTTCTGTCACATAATACCTTGCCTTCCGGCCCATATATAAGCATGTATATCACACGTAGCAGCTAACTTTCCATTCATAGCATATAACCATAACACATAACATACTTGACCTTCCGGTCACACAATCAAACCCTTCCGGGTGAGGTATAGTGAGAAGACTCACCTCGTAGTACGCAGGCTATAACCTCTTCGAGCTACTCGCACACAATCCGCTAGTTCCGCAGGTTCCCTATAATACCACAGCCTTAGTTAATGATCTTATCAAACAAGGCAACTGACCCCTCTAATATATATACAGGTCAACGGTCAATCCTGACTGGACTCGTCGAGTGCAAAGGGTAACTCGACGAGTATAAGCATCCTGACACCACTCGCCGAGTCTGAAGAACGACTCGACGAGTTCCAGTAGATCTTCAAGCTACTCGCCGAGTCTGAAGAACAACTCGGCGAGTCCCAGTGAATCTTCAAGCTACTCGCCGAGTCTGATCATCCGACTCGGCGAGTCCACGCCATGCAGTCGATCCAACTGCTTCCTGAGGTACGTTTTTCCCGAGATACACACTCATGGGGACTTCTGGACCTCTAATCATCCTATTACTAGGGTAGAAACCTTTGTATAACAACACAATACTCCATCAAATCTCCAAATGGATTTCATAAACCCTAAATTCAAGTACACATCAAAATAACAGGAATGATCCGAAACCTTACCTGAAAACATACTCTCTGTGTCCCCAAACCTCAGAACTCGACCCCTTGCTCTTCCTTTGGCCAAAATCCTCCCTCTTCTTGCACCACAATTCCTTCAAAGTCAATAATGGCCTTCAAGTTTTGCTCCAAATGCCACAGTCGTCTAGGGTTCTCCACAATCGGCCAAAAGACGTGAAATGACGACATGCAACCCTTAAATACGACCCAATACGAAACGGCTAGGGTTTTCTGCTGAACAGCGTCGACTCGCCGAGTCCATACCTGGACTCGTCGAGTCCAGTCGCGAACCCGCGACCAAATCTGCGACCCTACTCGGCGAGTCTGGCTCCAACTCGCCGAGTCCCTCCTTTAAAATACCCTAAAATGCAATTTAACAATACTTGAGATTTTGGGCTGTTACATCAGATCATCATTTAGTGTTGGTTATGGGTTTGGACCTCATTAGGTCATGTATGGGTGCTGGTTGTGGGTTTTGACGTCATTAGGTCACGTATGGGTGTTGGTTGTGGGTTTGGTCCTCATTAGGTCATGTACGGGAGTTGGTTATGGGTTTGGACCTCATTAGGTCATGTACGGGTGTCGTTTGTGGGTTTGGATCTCATTAGGTCATGTACAGGTGTCGGTTGTGGGTTTGGACCTCATTAGGTCATGTACGAGTGTTGGTTGTGGGTATGGACCTGATTAGGTCATGTATGGGTGTTGGTTGTGGGTTTGACCTCATTAGTCATGTACGGGTGTTGGTTGTGGGTTTGGACCTCATCAGGTCATCTTTTGGTGTTGGTTGTGGGTTTGGACCTCATTAGGTGATGTATGGGTGTTGGTAGTGGGTTTGGACCTTATTAGGTCATGTATGAGTGTTGGTTGTGGGTTTGGAACTAATTAGGTCATCTATAAATGTTAGTCGTGGGTTTGGACCTCATAAGGTCTTGTATGGGTGTTGGTTGTGGGTTTGGACCTCATTAGGTCATGTATGGGTGTTGGTTGTGGGTTTGGACCTTATTAGGTCATGTATGGGTGTTGGTTGTGGGTTTGGAACTCATTAGGTCATCCACCAATGTTAGTTTTGGGTTTGGACCTCATTAGGTCATGTATGGGTGTTGGTTGTGAGGTTTGGACCACATTAGGTCATGTACGGGTATTGGTTGTGGGTTTGGACCTCAACAGGTCATCTATTGGAGTTGGTTGTGGGTTTGGACCTCATTAGGTCATGTATGGGTGTTGGTTGTGCGTTTGGACCTCATTAGGTCATGTACGGGTGTTGGTTGTGGGTTTGCACCTCATTAGGTCATGTACAGGTGTTGGTTGTGGGTTTGTTCCTCATTAGGTCATGTACGGGTGATTGTTGTGGGTTTCGACCTCATCAGGTCATCTTTGGGTGTTGGTTGTGGGTTTGGACCTCATTAGGTCATCTATGGGTGTTGGTTGTTGGTTTGGACCTCATCAGGTCATCTAGAGGTGTTGGTTTTGGGTTTGGAGCTCATTAGGTCATGTATGGGAGTTGGTTGTGGGTTTGTACCTTATTAGGTCATTTACGGGTGTTTGTTGTGCGTTTGGACCTCATCAGGTCATCTACTGGTGTTGGTAGTGGTTTTGGACCTCATTAGGTCATGTATGGGTGTTGGTTGTGGGTTTGGACCACATTAGGTCATGTAGGGGTGTTAGTTGTGGGTTTGGACCTCATTAGGTCATGTACAGGTGTTGGTTGTGGGTTTGGATGTCATCAGGTCATCTTTTTGTGTTGGTTGTGGGTTTGGACATCATCAGGTCATGTATGGGTATTTGTTGTGGGTTTGGACCTCATTAGGTCATGTATGGGTGTTCGTTGTGGGTTTGGACCTGATTAGGTCATGTACGGGTGTTGGTTGTTCGTTTGGAGCTCATTAGGTTATCTACGGGTGTTGGTTGTGGGTTTGGACCTCATTAGGTCATGCACGCGTGTTGGTTATGGGTTTGGACCTCATTAGGTCATGTATGGGTGTTGGTTGTGGGTTTGGACCTCATTAGCTCATCTACGGGTGTTAGTTGTGGGTTTGGACCTCATTAGGTCATGTATGGTTGTTGGTTGTGGGTTTGGACCTCATTAGGTCCTGTAAGGGTGTTGGTTGTGGGTTTGGACCTCATTAGGTCATGTACGAATGTTGGTTGTGGGTTTAGACCTCATTAGGTCATGTGCGGGTGTTGGTTGTGGTTTTGGACCTCATTAGGTCATCATTTGGTGTTGGTTGAGGGTGTGGACCTCATTAGGTCATGCATGGGTGTTGGTTGTTGCTTTGCACCTTATTAGTTCATGGACGGGTGTTGGTTGTGGGTTTGCACCTCATTATGTCATGTACGGGTGTTAGTTGTGGGTTTCCACCTCATTAGGTCATGTACAGGTGTTTGTTGTGGGTTTGGACCTCATCAGGTCATCTATGGGTGTTGGTTGTGGGTTTGGACCTTATTAGCTCATGTATGGGTGTTGGTTGTTGGTATGGACTTCATCAGGTCATCTACAGGTGTTGGTTGTTGGGGTTTGGACCTCATTAGGTCATGTATGGGTGTTGGTTGTGGGTTTGGACCTCATTAGGTCATGTACGGGTGGTGGTTGTGGATTTGGACCTCATCAGCTCATCTTTTGGTGTGGGTTGTGGTTTTGGACCTCATTAGGTCATGTATGGGTGTTGGTTGTGGGTCTGGACCTCATTAGGTCATGTACGGGTGTTGGTTGTGGGTTTGGAGCTCATCAGGTCATCTTTTGGTGTTGGTTTTGGGTTTGGACCTCATTAGGTCATGTATGGGTGTTGGTTGTGGGTTTGGACCTTATTATGTCATGTACGTGTGTTGGTTGTGGGTTTGGACCTCATTAGGTTATGTGCGGGTGTTGGTTGTGGGTTTGGACCTCATTAGTGTTGGATATAGTGTCTAAGCCCATAACTATATTTGGTATGTACTTGACCCGACCCGGCATGGTCCATTTGGGTTGCACTTCACCCGAACAATTTATGGATAATATTTGAGAATAGTACAAGTTATGATTTATTAATATATTATAAGTTCTAATATATTAATATAAGATCATATTATTTAATTAGTAGTGATCTATAATTAATCTAGGATTAATTTAGTGATCAAAGATATTACTAATTAAATATGGGCTTCTATATTTATATTGTGTGGGCTAATGCTTATTTAGAATGGGCTAGGCTTGGATGGAAAAGTCCATGGATACTCCATGGAGCTTTGACCCATGGATCTCATGGAAATGAAGAGACATGGGTATTAGGGTTTACATGGATGTAACCCTAATCCACCACACTATATAAAGGAGGCTTTGGTTCTTGAAATCATACTAGTTGACACTTGTTGAGGTGAGGCCGATTTCAAGATAGTAGTATTTATTCTCTCAAAGTTCCAAGTTTGTGGTGATTTGTGACTTTCATTTGAGGCATCCACATTATTGGTGCTAGGCTCTAAAACTCCAAGCAATCAACTACAACTTCAAGACAAACATAGATCCAAGGTTTATTAGGGTTGCATGTACACTTAGGAAGTGTTAGAATGCTCAAAAAACCCTTCAGTGGTATCAGAGCCTAGGTTTATTTGTTTGATACTTGATGCAAAAAAAAAAAAAAAAAAAAAAAAAAAAAAGTTGGAAAAGTCGAAAATAATTAAAAAAAAAAAAAAAAAAAAACGGAATTTCGGCTTTAGTTGCTGGAAATGGATTGGAAACATTACTCTAAACTGTTTTGGTACTTGAAAACTTGTTTTAGATGGAGTAATGTTTTTGCTAATTCATTTACAACAACTAGTTATCAAAATTACAAGGTTTTATGTGATTTTGATTCTTGAAAGTGTTCATATTCATATTCTTGTTCTTATGATGTTTAGATGATCATAGGAATTATTTGTAACCTATGTGGTAATTTAATTCTTGATCATATTGTGTTTTAATGGAGTCCATAACTTGTCCTCAAGTTATGGAAAACCAAAAGTCTCTTGGATTAAAAACCATTAAAAGAACATAAGAGTTAGAAAAATGAAGAGTCTTCATTTTATTACTCTATTAAACTCATAAGTTACAAGATATGAAAAGTTTTGAAAGTTTACAAAACTTGCCCTCAAGTTTTGGAACAAGTAAAGTTAAGTTAAAACTTTAGTTCCAACCCTTAGAATTTTAAAAAGTTAAAATTCAACCCTTATACTTATATTATTATGATTTAATAATTATATATATATATATGTATAAGAACAAAGTCGTCTTACCGCTAGTACGCCTCATTCACGAAGCCGGTCTATAAGGTGGGTATAAGGTTGTTGCCTATAAAATGGTGACTTAATGGGTGTCCACTCTCACCCACCGCTTGCTTGACTGGTGGAGGGTCGTTAGCCGAACGGGTAAGACAAGGACTTATAAATTCTCATTCAAAGTATGATGAATATTATAAAGTAACTAAATGTTTTATTAAATTCCCAATCTTAGTTACTTTAGGAAAAATGTGAATAAGGTGCTAATCCATGAAATTACACTTTACACTTTGATTAAGTCGTTGGTGGAGCGTGTGTGGTTAACCGGCACACTAACTTGGACTTAACAAGGTAGGTAAAGGGTGACTTAGGGTTTATTATAGTATTGATGGAGCGTGTGTGGTTAACCGGCACATCGATTGAGTGATAAACCTTAAGGGTACCAAGTGATTTGCATGGTTACTTCACACCTCGTTTTGTGATCCTCGGCATCCCAGTCACAAAACTTGGAGGGCACACTCGAGATTGAAACATGCCTTTGAAAAGTTCATTGAATCTCAAAAGAATCTAGGAATTTCTAAGAACCAATCAAAAACCTAATATTTAATCATTTCGGTTTTCGTGGTGGAAATTGGTGAATCGTCATTCACCTACCTTTCAAATATGGTATAGCTTAGATTACGGCATACCTCTTCTAAGTTATATTATATTGTGATTGGATCCTAGCCTTAATATTACATTTGGGTGTTTTATTAAGGACTCTCTTATATCTAAACTAATCTTGTTCTCTTCTTTTCAAGATGTCTTCAAGCAATGCTGCTTCTGGCTCGAATCCTCATGGCTCCTTTACTCTTATGAGCTTGTGTGGGAAAGTCACCTTTGATGGATCCAACTTCAATGAGTGGATCAGAAACATCAGGATGATTACCCGCTACGAGGACAAAGAATATGTCCTTGACAAGGAGCTTAAGGAAATCGATGAATCCACTGCAACTCCCCAGGAGATCGTTGACTTTCATACTCATGAAAGAGATGCTACCAAGGTGGCTTGCATCATGTTGGCCACAATGACAGCTGAACTCCAAAAGTCTTATGAAGATTTCTACCCTTATGAAATGCACCAAGATTTGATGGAAAGATACCATCAAAGTGCACGACAAGAGAGGTATGAAATCATCTGCTCCATGATAACAACCATGATGAAGGACGGGGAATCCGTCACGAGCCACATGCAGAAAATGCAAAGGTATGTGGATCGTTTGCTGAAGCTTAATGTGAACTTCCCGGAGGATCTTGCAATAGATATTATTTTGCATTCCTTACCATCGTGCTATGATCAATTCCGCATGACATATCACATGAACAAGGAAGAAGTCACCCTCAGCAAACTTCAGGGACTTCTCAAGACCGCAGAAACAGGTCTTAAGGGGAAGTCGGTTGCTATCACTCCTACTCAAAACTCTACTCCGGTTTTGGCAATCGGGAAAAGTCGAGGGAGGAAGAGAAAGAGCTCTTCTAAGGGTACCAAGGTTCGGACCCTTGATGGCTCTTCTTCAAGTGGAACCAAGAAAGGTTTCATTACTCCTTCTTCTGACCCAAAAGAGGCTGAATGCTTCTATTGCCATGAAAAATCTCATTGGAAGCGGAACTGCCCAAAGTACCAGCAGGATGTGAAGGATGGGAAAGTCAAACCCAACCATGCAGGTACTTACACTATCATTTCTAATAACTCACCCCATTCTAAATCTTGGGTCCTTGATACCGGTTGTGGTATTCATATTTGTTGTGACTTGCAGGGACTAAGAAGAAGTGAGAATGTGGAGCAAGGAAGAATAAACTTGATCATGGGGAATAGGAAAGCTTTACCTGTTACCAAGATTGGAGTTTATACTTTATCGCTAAGTAGTGGGTTTAATTTAGATTTGAATAAATGTTGTTATTCGCCAGGAATGGCAAGAAATATTATTTCCTTTCATGCTTTGTACAAACAAGGGTTTACCTTTTCATTTAATAATGAAGTTGGTTCTATAGATGTTTTCTATAATAATGTTTTTTATTTTAAAGCATTACCTTGTGATGGTGTGTATGAAGCTGTATCTGTTATAGATAACTTAGGAAATAATGTTTTGTGTATTGATTCTACTAATAATAATAACTTGGATAAAGCATCATTATGGCATTGTCGTCTTGGACATATAAGCAAGAAACGCATAGGCCAACTCCAAAAGGATGGAGTCTTGGAGTCGTTTGACCTAAAGTCAGATGATAGTTGCGAATCATGCTTACTTGGCAAAATGACAAAATCACCCTTCACAGGCTCGTGTGAGAGGGGTGAAGGTTTGTTGGACCTTATACACACGGATGTGTGTGGACCATTCAAACATGCCACAAGGGATGCTAATCGTTATTATTTGACTTTTACTGATGATTACAGTAGATATGGATATGTCTACTTAATCAAGCATAAGTCAGAGACTTTCGAGAGGTTTAAGGAATTTAAACAGGAAGTCGAGAATCAATTGGGCAGGAACATTAAGATGCTTCGATCCGATCGAGGAGGTGAGTATCTTAGTTCAGAGTTCCTCGACTATCTTAGGGAATGTGGGATTGTCTCACAATTGACACCTCCCAGGACACCACAGTTGAATGGTGTGGCTGAGAGGCGTAATCGAACCTTGTTGGATATGGTTCGTTCCATGATGAGTCGAGCTACGCTACCAATCTCATTCTGGGGGTATGCCTTAGAGACTGCCGCCCATATTCTTAATCTTGTCCCTACAAAGAAAGTTGCCAAAACTCCTCACGAGATGTGGACTGGGAAAGTACCTAAGCTAGACCACATCAAGATTTGGGGTTGTGAGGCTTTCGTGAGACGCGAGACTCATGATAAGCTCGAACCTCGAAGCGAGAGGTGTATTTTCATCGGCTACCCACAACAATCCTTTGGTTACCTCTTCTACAGACCTAGTGATAATGTGGTCTTTGTAGCAAGAAGAGGAGTTTTTCGAGAGAGAGAATTTATAAGCCAAGGGGACAGTGGGAGGCAAATTGATCTTGAAGAAATTCAAGAGTCAAGCGGTGAAGGAACTTCAAACACTAGCCCTCAACTTGAGGAGGAAACTCCTGTTGAGCCAGTTGATGTGCCTGTACCTCTTAGGCGTTCCACAAGAGTTAGGAATGCACCTGAGCATTATTATGGCTTCCATATTACTGCGGAAGGTGAGACACTTATTAGTGATGAGACACTAGTAGGTCTGGATGAACCTAACAGCTACACGGAAGCCATGGCAGGCCCTGAGGCTGCCAAGTGGAAAGAGGCAATGGATAGCGAGATACAATCCATGTATGACAATCAAGTTTGGAACTTGGTTGAAAATGTACCAGGTCGTAAGACACTGGGGTGCAAATGGATCTTCAAGAAGAAGACCGACATGGACGGTAATGTACACACTTATAAGGCACGACTGGTTGCAAAAGGTTATTCTCAAACTCTGGGAGTTGATTATGATGAAACCTTTTCACCAGTGGCCAAGATAAAGTCTATTAGGGTTCTGTTAGCCATTGCTGCATTTCATGATTATGAAATATGGCAAATGGATGTCAAAACTGCCTTCCTTAATGGAAAGTTGGCTGAGGATGTTTACATGGTTCAGCCAGAGGGTTTTGTCAGTACAGAGTACCCCAATAGAGTGTGTAAGCTCGAGAAATCCATTTATGGATTGAAACAGGCACCTCGCAGATGGAATCTTTGCTTTGATGAGAAAGTCAAGGAATTTGGCTTTTCAAGGAGTGAAGATGAATCTTGCGTCTATATCAAGGCTAGTGGGAGCATAGTCAGTTTTTTGGTACTGTATGTGGATGACATACTACTCATAGGAAATGACATCCCAACCTTGCAGGAAGTAAAGTCCTGGCTTGGGAAGTGTTTTGCTATGAAGGACCTTGGTGAAGCTGCCTATATCCTAGGGATAAGGATTTTGAGAAACAGGAGTAAAAGACTAATTGGACTTAGTCAAAGCACCTATGTGGACAAAGTGTTGAAAAGATTCAACATGCATAACTCCAAGAAAGGTGAGTTACCTATTCAGAGTAATGCCAGATTGAGTAAGACACAAAGCCCTAGCACTGAGGCTGAGATAGCAGAAATGAGTCGACTACCTTATGCTTCAGCTGTAGGATCGATCATGTATGCTATGACGTGTACTCGACCTGATGTAGCCTTTGCTTTAAGCATGGTTAGCAGGTATCAGGGGAACCCTGGCAAGGAACACTGGACTGCGGTAAAGAATATCCTCAAGTACCTGCGAAGGACTAAGGACTGGGTCCTTACCCTCGGTGGGAGTGATGACTTGAGAGTTGTAGGGTATAGTGATGCTAGTTTCCAGACTGATAGGGATAATTTCCGCTCTCAGTCAGGCTGGGTCTTTACCCTAAACGGAGGAGCAATTTCTTGGAAGAGTTCCAAGCAAGAGACAGTGGCAGATTCAACTTGTGAATCAGAGTATATAGCAGCAAGCGAGGCAGCAAAGGAGGCTATATGGCTAAAGAACTTCATCGGAGACCTTGGAGTTGTACCAGCTATAAAAGAGCCAATGGAGATTTTCTGTGACAGCAATAGTGCGGTTGCCTTAGCCAAGGAACCAAGGGATCACGGGAGATCCAGACACATCGACAGAAAATACCATTTTATCAGACATCGAATTGAAGAAGGACTCCTCATGGCGAAGAGGGTATCATCGGATGAGAACCCGGCAGATCCCCTCACGAAGGGACTGAGTAGGGTTAAGCATCTCCAGCATGCTCGGAGCATAGGGCTGAAGGATGATATAAGTTTTAGTAGTTAGATAACCCAGAAATTTGTAAAGTGTAATTGACATTTGATGATGAATAAAAGGTGTTTTATTTATGAGTAAAGTGTTGCTATCTCTTGTCGATCTTTTACTATATTTCTTTTGCATGTTTTGACTTCCAGAATAATTATGTTTGGTATATCATATTATTCAAACCTCCACAGTCGGTCATATGTCGGAAGTAGGTATGAATCAAGACTGTCATGATTGGTTGCAGAGGTCTAAGGTGTTGGACAAGGCTACAACAATCATGAGTGCTCATAAGTTCTGAGCATTGGACTCAACCCACGCTCACTGGAATCACTTCATGGAATTTTATCTCGAGTGATCGTGAGACGGTAATATCATATAAGTCTTCAAACCTAGAGATATGATTTGTTACTTACGAGTTGGTTATGCATTGATTGTACGAAAACGCATTGGTAACTCGATGTTATAAAACGTGCTTTTGTGTGTAATTCAATGAGTGGTAGAACAAACATATGAGTCGAAGTTTATCTGTTCCTTCTTGGATTAGAAGCTGATATCTGGGCCACTCGATGATTTTGTTTTGACCTATGTACCGGGCCCGGTCAGAACTAAGTTGATGTGTTCAATTAAGTTCTTTGTCAAACAAATCAGAAATCGGGAAACAAACTGCTGGACAATAAGTAAGACAATGTTCCATGTATTTGTCCGGCTGATATCTAGAACAGAGGATTATATGATCACTTATCTAAATGGCGCGTTCTAGTTCAACAGAGTTTAAAGAGCTACGATTGCTGATCGGTTCCTGAAGTTATACTTGCAAATATAGTTACTAGACTTATCCAAGTGGGAGACTGTTGGATATAGTGTCTAAGCCCATAACTATATTTGGTATGTACTTGACCCGACCCGGCATGGTCCATTTGGGTTGCACTTCACCCGAACAATTTATGGATAATATTTGAGAATAGTACAAGTTATGATTTATTAATATATTATAAGTTCTAATATATTAATATAAGATCATATTATTTAATTAGTAGTGATCTATAATTAATCTAGGATTAATTTAGTGATCAAAGATATTACTAATTAAATATGGGCTTCTATATTTATATTGTGTGGGCTAATGCTTATTTAGAATGGGCTAGGCTTGGATGGAAAAGTCCATGGATACTCCATGGAGCTTTGACCCATGGATCTCATGGAAATGAAGAGACATGGGTATTAGGGTTTACATGGATGTAACCCTAATCCACCACACTATATAAAGGAGGCTTTGGTTCTTGAAATCATACTAGTTGACACTTGTTGAGGTGAGGCCGATTTCAAGATAGTAGTATTTATTCTCTCAAAGTTCCAAGTTTGTGGTGATTTGTGACTTTCATTTGAGGCATCCACATTATTGGTGCTAGGCTCTAAAACTCCAAGCAATCAACTACAACTTCAAGACAAACATAGATCCAAGGTTTATTAGGGTTGCATGTACACTTAGGAAGTGTTAGAATGCTCAAAAAACCCTTCAATTAGTTCATGTTCGGGTATTGGTTGTGAGTTTGGACCTCATCAGATCATCATTTAGTATTGGTTATGGGTTTGGACCTCATTAGGTCATGTATGGGTGCTGGTTGTGGGTTTTGACGTCATTAGGTCACGTATGGGCGTTGGTTGTGGGTTTGGTCCTCATTAGGTCATGTACGGGAGTTGGTTATGGGTTTGGACCTCATTAGGTCATGTACGGGTGTCGTTTGTGAGTTTGGATCTCATTAGGTCATGTGCAGGTGTCGGTTGTGGGTTTGGACCTCATTAGGTCATGTACGAGTGTTGGTTGTGGGTATGGACCTGATTAGGTCATGTATGGGTGTTGGTTGTGGGTTTGACCTCATTAGGTCATGTACGGGTGTTGGTTGTGGGTTTGGACCTCATCAGGTCATCTTTTGGTGTTGGTTGTGGGTTTGGACCTCATTAGGTGATGTATGGGTGTTGGTAGTGGGTTTGGACCTTATTAGGTCATGTATGAGTGTTGGTTGTGGGTTTGGAACTAATTAGGTCATCTATAAATGTTAGTCGTGGGTTTGGACCTCATAAGGTCTTGTATGGGTGTTGGTTGTGGGTTTGGACCTCATTAGGTCATGTATGGGTGTTGGTTGTGGGTTTGGACCTTATTAGGTCATGTATGGGTGTTGGTTGTGGGTTTGGAACTCATTAGGTCATCCACCAATGTTAGTTTTGGGTTTGGACCTCATTAGGTCATGTATGGGTGTTGGTTGTGAGGTTTGGACCACATTAGGTCATGTACGGGTATTGGTTGTGGGTTTGGACCTCATCAGATCATGTATTGGAGTTGGTTGTGGGTTTGGACCTCATTAGGTCATGTATGGGTGTTGGTTGTGCGTTTGGACCTCATTAGGTCATGTACGGGTGTTGGTTGTGGGTTTGCACCTCATTAGGTCATGTACGGGTGTTGGTTGTGGGTTTGTTCCTCATTAGGTCATGTACGGGTGATTGTTGTGGGTTTGGACCTCATCAGGTCATCTATGGGTGTTGGTTGTGGGTTTGGACCTGATTAGGTCATCTATGGGTGTTGGTTGTTGGTTTGGACCTCATCAGGTCATCTAGAGGTGTTGGTTGTGGGTTTGGAGCTCATTAGGTCATGTATGGGAGTTGGTTGTGGGTTTGTACCTTATTAGGTCATTTACGGGTGTTGGTTGTGCGTTTGGACCTCATCAGGTCATCTACTGGTGTTGGTAGTGGTTTTGGACCTCATTAGGTCATGTATGGGTGTTGGTTGTGGGTTTGGACCACATTAGGTCATGTAGGTGTGTTAGTTGTGGGTTTGGACCTCATTAGGTCATGTACAGGTGTTGGTTGTGGGTTTGGATGTCATCAGGTCATCTTTTTGTGTTGGTTGTGGGTTTGGACATCATCAGGTCATGTATGGGTATTTGTTGTGGGTTTGGACCTCATTAGGTCATGTATGGGTGTTCGTTGTGGGTTTGGACCTGATTAGGTCATGTACGGGTGTTAGTTGTTCGTTTGGAGCTCATTAGGTTATCTACGGGTGTTGGTTGTGGGTTTGGACCTCATTAGGTCATGCATGCGTGTTGGTTATGGGTTTGGACTGTAACAGCTCAAATTTTCAAATAAAATTTTCATTTAAAACAAAACATCATTATTCGACAAAAGAGTTTATTCCAAGTTTAGTGCAAAAGTATAAATAGTAAATCTCCAAGATCTTCAACAATGGCAGTGTGTACGTGTCACGCCGGCGCGTTTCCACGGTCATCACTAGTACCTGAAAAACATAAACACAACTAGTAAGCATAAATGCTTAGTGAGTTCCCCAGTATACGACTCACCCACATACGCCTTCCGGCCCGGACCTTTCGGTCCACATAACATTGCCTTCCGGCCCGTACATAATCGCCTTCCGGCCCATAATATATATCGCCTTCCGGCCCGTATTAGATTGCCTTCCGGCCCATAGTATTTTGCCTTCCGGCCCACGATAGTATAAAACATAACACATGTAACATAAAACACATAACACATAATTCATACATCATACCGTCCTTTCTATCACATAGAGTCTCGCCTTCCGGCCCGTATAAGCATACATCATATATAAGCATACATTATATATAAAGCATCTACCTCTCTAGTCATAGCATAAATATAACACATACGACCTTCCGGTCTCACAATCAAACCTGTCCGGGTAAAGTATAGAGAGAAGACTCACCTCGTAGTATGCAAGCTGTAACCCTTTGAGCTACCCGCACTCGATCCGCTAATCCGCAGGTTCCCTATAATACCACATACCTCTATTAATGACCTTATCAAGCAAGACAATTGACCCTACTAAGTTACATACAGGCCAACGGTCGTTCTTGACCGGACTCGTCGAGTGAAAAGGGCAACTCGGCGAGTATAGACACCCCGACTCTACTCGCCGAGTCTAAAGGACGACTCGACGAGTTCTAATAGATCTTCAAGCTACTCGCCGAGTCTGAAGAACAACTCGGCGAGTCCTAGTGAATCTTCAAGCTACTCGCCGAGTCTGAAGAACAACTCGGCGAGTCCTCGCCATGCAGTCAATCCGCTGCCTCCTGTATTTCGCATGATTTCGGAGTATACAGATATGGGGCTTCCTGGACTTTCACATATACTAATACAGGGGTTTTTAACACTTATAACAACAATATAATCCAACAAATCCTTAAATGGGTTTCCTAAACCCTAAACTCGTGTACAACGTAAAAGCTACGGATTTCGATCCGAAGATTACCTGGAAACGTGTTCCCTGTGTCTCCAAACCTCCAGTCCTCGATTCCTTTGATCACCACCTTGCTCCTCCTTGTCTAACAATCTCTTCAAGCCTTCTCAAATCCTCCCTCTTGCTTCAGATGTTCACACACTCCCAGGGGATCTTCAACCGGCCAAAAGACGCGACATGACGGCCCTAAGATCGTTATATACGGTTCAGAATCGAAACGGCTAGGGTTCAGCTGAACAGCGTCGACTCGCCGAGTCCCTTATTGGACTCGTCGAGTCCAGTCGCGCATCTGCGACCAAGACCATGGCCCTACTCGGCGAGTCGTGCACCAACTCGCCGAGTCCCCTCCTAAATGTGCCCCAAAAATAATTTAAAGAAATACCTGAAATTCCAGGCTGTTACAACTCTCCCCCACTAGAACTAGACTTCGCCCTCGAAGTCTCTCATTCTGCGAATAACTCCGGATGTTGCCCCCGCATTTCTCTTTCCGGCTCCCAAGTCATCTCCGATCCTTTCCGATGTTGCCACTGAACCAACACCAGAGGTATTTCCTTGTTCCGAAGAACCTTGATCTTCCGATCCCTGATAGCTACTGGTCTCTCAGCGTAATTCAGGCTCGCATCTACCTGAATATCTTCTAACGGAACCACAGCTGCCTCATCGGCTATACACTTCCTCAGCTGCGACACGTGGAAGGTATTGTGAATCTGATTCAACTCCGCTGGCAACTCCAACCGATAAGCTACCCTACCTACCCTTGCAATTACCCGAAATGGACCTATGAACCGGGGCCCCAATTTGCCCCTCCTCCTGAACCGAATCACCCCTTTCCAAGGAGAAACCTTTAGGAGAACGAAGTCGCCGACCTGGAATTCGAGCTCGGACCGGCGTCCGTCCGCATAACTCTTCTGTCGGCTCTGGGCGGTCAATAACCTCTGCCTCACCCGTTGGATCTGTTCAGTCGTTTGAAGTACGATCTCTGTACTGCCCATCACTCTCTGTCCCACTTCTCCCCAGCAAATGGGAGTCCGACACCTCCTACCATACAACAACTCAAAAGTTGGCATACCAATGCTCGAATGATGGCTGTTGTTGTAGGAAAACTCAGCCAGCGGCAGATGCGCATCCCAGCTACCCCCGAAGTCTAACACACATGCTCTAAGCATATCTTCCAATGTCTGGATCGTCCGCTCGCTCTGACCGTCGGTCTGGGGATGGTATGCGGTACTAAAATGCAGCTTAGTACCCAACTCCTCATGAAATTTCTTCCAGAACCTGGAAGTGAAACGTACATCGCGATCCGAAACAATCGAGGTCGGCACTCCATGCCGAGACACTATCTCTCTCACGTACAACTCTGCCAACTTCTCTGCTGAAGAACTTTCACTAATGGCAAGGAAGTGTGCACTCTTTGTTAGCCTATCCACAATCACCCAAATCGCATCGACTCCTCTGGCAGTTTTCGGCAATTTGGTGATGAAATCCATCGTGATCTGATCCCACTTCCACTCAGGGATCTCCAAAGGTTGCAACTTACCGTGCGGTCTCTGGTGCTCGGCCTTAACCTTACGGCAGGTCAAACACCTCTCAACGAACCAGGCAACGTCTCTCTTCATGCAAGGCCACCAGTACTCCTTTTTCAAATCCAGATACATTTTCGTGGCACCGGGATGGATCGAGAATTTCGATCTATGTGCCTCCTCCATCAAAGTAACACGCGTACCTCCCACGAATGGCACCCAGATCCGACCCCGAAATGTCAGAAGTCCCCGCCCATCCGTAACGAACTCTGAAATCAACCCGACGACCCGCTCCTGTTTCTGCATCCCAGACTTCACGACCTCGGCCTGTGCCCCACGAATAGCATCTAATACCGGAGTCATCACCGTCAATCTCAAACACACGTCCCGCAATGGAGTACTCTCCGCCCTACGACTCAATGCATCAGCTACCATATTAGCCTTGCCTGGGTGGTATAGGATCTCACAGTCATAATCCTTAACCACGTCTAACCATCTCCTCTGACGCATGTTTAGGTTGGGTTGATCCATCAAATACTTCAAACTCTTATGGTCCGTGTATATGGTACAACGAACCCCGTACAGGTAGTGACGCCAAATTTTGAGGGCGAACACTACTGCCCCCAACTCTAAGTCATGCGTAGGATATCTCGCTTCGTGAGGCTTCAGCTGCCTCGATGCATAGGCTATCACATGGCCCCTCTGCATCAACACTGCACCCAGTCCTGAAATCGATGCGTCGCAATATACGACAAAGTCCTCCATCCCCTCCGGGAGAGCTAATACTGGTGCTTCGCACAGTCTCTGGCGAAGTGTCTCGAAGGAAGTCTGCTGCTCAGGTCCCCATGAGAATGTAACACCCTTTCGGGTCAATTTGGTAAGTGGCACCGCGATCTTGGAGAAGTCCCTAATGAACCTTCGATAGTACCCCGCCAACCCAAGGAAACTCCTGATCTCCGAAGGTGACTTCGGTGCCTCCCAACTCATCACCGCTTCCACCTTGGCCGGATCGACCAATATCCCTGCCTGATTTACAACGTGTCCCAGAAATTGAACTTCCCGCAACCAGAAGTCACATTTTGAGAATTTTGCATATAGCTTCTCCGACCTCAGTACCTCAAGGACCTCCCTCAAATGTCCCTCATGCTGCTCCCTAGACCGTGAATACACCAGAATGTCGTCGATGAACACAATCACAGACCGATCCAGCATCGGCCTGCATACCCTGTTCATGAGATCCATGAACACTGCTGGGGCATTGGTGAGCCCAAAAGGCATCACCACGAACTCGTAATGCCCATACCGCGTCCTAAAGGCTGTCTTCTGAACATCCTCATCCCGCACTCTCACCTGATGGTACCCTGATCTCAAATCAATCTTGGAAAACCAAGATGCCCCTTGCAACTGATCAAATAGATCATCGATCCTCGGTAACGGATAGTGATTCTTAACTGTCACCTTGTTCAGTTCCCGGTAATCGATACACATCCGGTGTGAACCATCCTTCTTCTTAACGAACAGAATTGGTGCCCCCCACGGCGAGCTACTCGGCCAAATAAACCCCTTCCCCAACAACTCTTGAAGTTGCGAGGACAATTCTTGCATCTCTGGAGGTGCAAGACGATAAGGCACCTTCGCAATAGGCGCAGCCCCTGGAACTAGATCGATACCAAACTCCACTTGTCTCGCAGGAGGTATTCCCGGCAAATCCTCGGGAAAAACATCTGGAAACTCGCGCACCACTGGAACCTCCTTCAATGTCTTCGGTCTCTCGAAACTCTCCCTCGTATTCATCACATACGCCACAAAGCCGTTACATCCCCGCTGTAGGCATTGCCTCGCCCTAGCGGCCGAACAAAAAGCTGATCTCGAACGGGTACCCTCGCCGTACACAGTAAGAACTCCCCCACTAGGGTCTCGTATAGTCACCAACTGACGCTCGCAGTCGATGACAGCGCTGAATCGGCTCAACCAGTCCATGCCTACGATGACACAGACATCACCCATCGCAATAGGAATTAGGTCAATCGGAAACGCGACCCCAAAGATCTCTAGCACACATCCCCGAAAAACCTCCGTAGCACAAATCACCCTCTCAGCCGCAATGGAAACGCTCAAAGGCCGACTTAACGGCTCACGACTAATGCCGATGTGCTGACTAAAAGCTAACGATACAAACGATCTACTCGCACCCGAATCAAATAATACTAGAGCAGGCATAGTGTTCACAAGGAAAGTACCTACACATACATTAACATAAGCATAACATTTCGACCTTTAATTAAATACATGAATGACAACATACCTGCCACAACATCGGGCGCAGCGCGGACCTCCTCCGCAGTCAGCTGAAAGGCTCTCCCGCGAGCCCTCGGGGCCTCGACCTTCACCGGTCGGGTCTCAGTGGTCCGGGTAGTAGGTGTAGCTCCCTGGCGAAGTTGCGGGCACTCGGCCTTCCGATGGCCTGTCTGGTTGCAGTGAAAGCAAACCACAAACCCCTTAGGGCAATCCCTGGCAATATGTCCCTCTTTGCCACACTTGTAACAACCACCAGCTCGACACGCCCCCTTGTGACTCTTGCCACACTTCGCGCAAGTGCGACCCTTCGAACCTCCCATCCTCGAATCAGCGAACTTAGTCCGCTTGGCTGCCGGCTGAGACTGGGCCGGCCGTCGATCCACCTGCCGAGACTCAGCCTCCTCCCTCGCTTGGGTCTCTAACTCGATCTCACGCTTCCTGGCGTTCGCCTGAAGCTCAGTGAAAGTACGATAAGTGGAGTTTGACACAAACTCCCGAATCTCCCTCTTCAAAACACCCAAATAGCGGCTCATCCGCGACTGCTCCGTAGATACCAGCTCGGGGCAGAACATTGCCCTCTCATGAAACTTCCGTGTGATCACTGCCACGGAATCAGTACCCTGCTTAAGGGTCAAAAACTCCTGAATCAATCGCTCCCTCTCTACCGGGGGAACGTACTCATCCCTGAACATCTCCGTAAACCTCTCCCATGTCACCGCCGTAATCTCTGCCTGAGTGAAGTTCGCCGTCACGAACTTCCACCAATCCTTCGCTCCCAGACGGAGCTGGTTCAAGGCGAACCGTACCCTCAAGTGCTCCGGGCATGAGCAAGTATAGAAGCACCCCTCGATGTCGGCGATCCACCTCATGGCTGCAATCGGATCCTGCGTCCCATCAAATTCAGGGGGTTTCGTGTTGCTGAATTCCCTGAATAGTAATGAATCACCCCCTTGCGGCCTGGCAGCAGCCACTGCTGCGGTAGCGGCAGTAACTGCAGCTTCAGTAAGTGCGGCGTACCGCTCCTCAAACTCCTCCATCAACGTGGTCTTAATAGACCCAAACATCTCCGGGATCTCAGCCCGGACCGCCGCAGCTACCTCTTCCTGAATAATCTGACGAATCTCCTCGTCACTCGCACCGCTCGAACTCGCCCCATTGCGTGTGATAACCATGATGTCTCTGAAATACAACATAAAATCATCAGAGACTCCACCAAGTACAATTGCACTCGATACGCGCCCTACCCCGTCTCCGATTTCCAGGGATTCTTATTTGAGTCTTCCACTGATCCGGTGCCTTCGATAGTACGAGCCCAATACTACCGACCACACCGTATCAGTATTCGTCCCAAATCTTCCTCCCCAAATCCCGAATAATGAGTACTCTACCTCTAGTATGCACTATCTACTTGCACGCTACCAAAAATCTCATATAAGCAATCTCCCTAGACTAAGGCATCACAAAGCAGGCAATTCTAGTCCTATCATGAATGCCTAGTCTTCTAGCATGCATAACAATTCATAATTCAGTGCATAACATAACATTGTAAGGT
The DNA here is from genome assembly GCF_002870075.4 of Lactuca sativa. Lineage (NCBI taxonomy): Eukaryota > Viridiplantae > Streptophyta > Magnoliopsida > Asterales > Asteraceae > Lactuca > Lactuca sativa. The sequence goes on along the minus strand of NC_056625.2, from coordinate 289,316,217 downwards.
ATTCTGGGGACCTTTACCGTTCGGACGCTGGCTGCACGTACACACTGTTCCATCCTTGTTTTACCGCTTCATCGTTTATAAAATGTTGTGTCCTTATCATTTAAAAAGATTTTTCCTCAAATCCCCGGTCTGAGTTCAGTTGCACCCAAAAGTACACCCGAATCCCTCAAACCAAGGCTCTGATACCAATTGTAACAGCTCAAATTTTCAAATAAAATTTTCATTTAAAACAAAACATCATTATTCGACAAAAGAGTTTATTCCAAGTTTAGTGCAAAAGTATAAATAGTAAATCTCCAAGATCTTCAACAATGGCAGTGTGTACGTGTCACGCCGGCGCCTTTCCACGGTCATCACTAGTACCTGAAAAACATAAACACAACTAGTAAGCATAAATGCTTAGTGAGTTCCCCAGTATACGACTCACCCACATACGCCTTCCGGCCCGGACCTTTCGGTCCACATAACATTGCCTTCCGGCCCGTACATAATCGCCTTCCGGCCCATAATATATATCGCCTTCCGGCCCGTATTAGATTGCCTTCCGGCCCATAGTATTTTGCCTTCCGGCCCACGATAGTATAAAACATAACACATGTAACATAAAACACATAACACATAATTCATACATCATACCGTCCTTTCTATCACATAGAGTCTCGCCTTCCGGCCCGTATAAGCATACATCATATATAAGCATACATTATATATAAAGCATCTACCTCTCTAGTCATAGCATAAATATAACACATACGACCTTCCGGTCTCACAATCAAACCTGTCCGGGTAAAGTATAGTGAGAAGACTCACCTCGTAGTATGCAAGCTATAACCCTTTGAGCTACCCGCACTCGATCCGCTAATCCGCAGGTTCCCTATAATACCACATACCTCTATTAATGACCTTATCAAGCAAGACAATTGACCCTACTAAGTTACATACAGGCCAACGGTCGTTCTTGACCGGACTCGTCGAGTGAAAAGGGCAACTCGGAGAGTATAGACACCCCGACTCCACTCGCCGAGTCTAAAGGACGACTCGACGAGTTCTAATAGATCTTCAAGCTACTCGCCGAGTCTGAAGAACAACTCGGCGAGTCCTAGTGAATCTTCAAGCTACTCGCCGAGTCTGAAGAACAACTCGGCGAGTCCTCGCCATGCAGTCAATCCGCTGCCTCCTGTATTTCGCATGATTTCGGAGTATACAGATATGGGGCTTCCTGGACTTTCACATATACTAATACAGGGGTTTTTAACACTTATAACAACAATATAATCCAACAAATCCTTAAATGGGTTTCCTAAACCCTAAACTCGTGTACAACGTAAAAGCTACGGATTTCGATCCGAAGATTACCTGGAAACGTGTTCCCTGTGTCTCCAAACCTCCAGTCCTCGATTCCTTTGATCACCACCTTGCTCCTCCTTGTCTAACAATCTCTTCAAGCCTTCTCAAATCCTCCCTCTTGCTTCAGATGTTCACACACTCCCAGGGGATCTTCAACCGGCCAAAAGACGCGACATGACGGCCCTAAGATCGTTATATACGGTTCAGAATCGAAACGGCTAGGGTTCAGCTGAACAGCGTCGACTCGCCGAGTCCCTTATTGGACTCGTCGAGTCCAGTCGCGCATCTGCGACCAAGACCATGGCCCTACTCGGCGAGTCGTGCACCAACTCGCCGAGTCCCCTCCTAATTGTGCCCCAAAAATAATTTAAAGAAATACCTGAAATTCCGGGCTGTTACATGGACCTCATTAGGTCATGTATGGGTGTTGGTTGTGGGTTTGGACCTCATTAGCTCATCTACGGGTGTTAGTTGTGGGTTTGGACCTCATTAGGTCATGTATGGTTGTTGGTTGTGGGTTTGGACCTCATTAGGTCCTGTAAGGGTGTTGGTTGTGGGTTTGGACCTCATTAGGTCATGTACGAATGTTGGTTGTGGGTTTGGACCTCATTAGGTCATGTGCGGGTGTTGGTTGTGGTTTTGGACCTCATTAGGTCATCATTTGGTGTTGGTTGAGGGTGTGGACCTCATTAGGTCATGCATGGGTGTTGGTTGTTGCTTTGCACCTTATTAGTTCATGTACGGGTGTTGGTTGTGGGTTTGCACCTCATTATGTCATGTACGGGTGTTAGTTGTGGGTTTCCACCTCATTAGGTCATGTACGGGTGTTTGTTGTGGGTTTGGACCTCATCAGGTCATCTATGGGTGTTGGTTGTGGGTTTGGACCTTATTAGCTCATGTATGGGTGTTGGTTGTTGGTATGGACTTCATCAGGTCATCTACAGGTGTTGGTTGTGGGAGTTTGGACCTCATTAGGTCATGTATGGGTGTTGGTTGTGGGTTTGGACCTCATTAGGTCATGTACGGGTGGTGGTTGTGGATTTGGACCTCATCAGCTCATCTTTTGGTGTGGGTTGTGGTTTTGGACCTCATTAGGTCATGTATGGGTGTTGGTTGTGGGTCTGGACCTCATTAGGTCATGTACGGGTGTTGGTTGTGGGTTTGGAGCTCATCAGGTCATCTTTTGGTGTTGGTTTTGGGTTTGGACCTCATTAGGTCATGTATGGGTGTTGGTTGTGGGTTTGGACCTTATTATGTCATGTACGTGTGTTGGTTGTGGGTTTGGACCTCATTAGGTCATGTGCGGGTGTTGGTTGTGGGTTTGGACCTCATTAGTTCATGTTCGGGTATTGGTTGTAAGTTTGGACCTCATCAGATCATCATTTAGTGTTGGTTATGGGTTTGGACCTCATTAGGTCATGTATGGGTGCTGGTTGTGGGTTTTGACGTCATTAGGTCACGTATGGGCGTTGGTTGTGGGTTTGGTCCTCATTAGGTCATGTACGGGAGTTGGTTATGGGTTTGGACCTCATTAGGTCATGTACGGGTGTCGTTTGTGGGTTTGGATCTCATTAGGTCATGTGCAGGTGTCGGTTGTGGGTTTGGACCTCATTAGGTCATGTACGAGTGTTGGTTGTGGGTATGGACCTGATTAGGTCATGTATGGGTGTTGGTTGTGGGTTTGACCTCATTAGGTCATGTACGGGTGTTGGTTGTGGGTTTGGACATCATCAGGTCATCTTTTGGTGTTGGTTGTGGGTTTGGACCTCATTAGGTGATGTATGGGTGTTGGTAGTGGGTTTGGACCTTATTAGGTCATGTATGAGTGTTGGTTGTGGGTTTGGAACTAATTAGGTCATCTATAAATGTTAGTCGTGGGTTTGGACCTCATAAGGTCTTGTATGGGTGTTGGTTGTGGGTTTGGACCTCATTAGGTCATGTATGGGTGTTGGTTGTGGGTTTGGACCTTATTAGGTCATGTATGGGTGTTGGTTGTGGGTTTGGAACTCATTAGGTCATCTACCAATGTTAGTTTTGGGTTTGGACCTCATTAGGTCATGTATGGGTGTTGGTTGTGAGGTTTGGACCTCATTAGGTCATGTACGGGTATTGGTTGTGGGTTTGGACCTCATCTGGTCATCTACTGGAGTTGGTTGTGGGTTTGGACCTCATTAGGTCATGTATGGGTGTTGGTTGTGCGTTTCGACCTCATTAGGTCATGTACGGGTGTTGGTTGTGGGTTTGCACCTCATTAGGTCATGTACGGGTGTTGGTTGTGGGTTTGTTCCTCATTAGGTCATGTACGGGTGATTGTTGTGGGTTTGGACCTCATCAGGTCATCTATGGGTGTTGGTTGTGGGTTTGGACCTCATTAGGTCATCTATGGGTGTTGGTTTTTGGTTTGGACCTCATCAGGTCATCTAGAGGTGTTGGTTGTGGGTTTGGACCTCATTAGGTCATGTATGGGAGTTGGTTGTGGGTTTGTACCTCATTAGGTCAATTACGTGTGTTGGTTGTGGGTTTGGACCTCATCAGGTCATCTACTGGTGTTGGTAGTGGTTTTGGACCTCATTAGGTCATGTATGGGTGTTGGTTGTGGGTTTGGACCTCATTAGGTCATGTAGGGGTGTTAGTTGAGGGTTTGGACCTCATTAGGTCATGTACAGGTGTTAGTTGTGGGTTTGGAGCTCATCTGGTCATCTTTTTGTGTTGGTTGTGGGTTTGGACCTCATCAGGTCATGTATGGGTATTTGTTGTGGGTTTGGACCTCATTATGTCATGTATGGGTGTTCGCTGTGGGTTTAGACCTCATTAGGTCAAGTACGGGTGTTGGTTGTTGGTTTGGAGCTCATTAGGTTATCTACGGGTGTTGGTTGTGGGTTTGGACCTCATTAGGTTATGTACGCGTGTTGGTTGTGGTTTGGACCTCATTAGGTCATGTATGGGTGTTGGTTGTAGGTTTGGACCTCATTAGCTCATCTACGGGTGTTAGTTGTGGGTTTGGACCTCATTAGGTCATGTATGGTTGTTGGTTGTGGGTTTGGACCTCATTAGGTCCTGTAAGGGTGTTGGTTCTTCGTTTGGACCTCATTAGGTCATGTACGAATGTTGGTTGTGTGTTTGGACCTCATTAGGTCATGTGCGGGTGTTGGTTGTGGGTTTGGACCTCATTAGGTCATATACGACTGTTGGTTGTGGGTTTGGACCTCATCAGGTCATCATTTGGTGTTGGTTGGGGGTTTGGACCTCATTAGGTCATGCAAGGGTGTTGGTTGTTGGTTTGCACCTTATTAGTTCATGTACGGGTGTTGGTTGTGGGTTTGCACCACATTAGATCATGTACGGGTGTTAGCTGTGGGTTTGCACCTTATTAGGTCATGTACGGGTGTTTGTTGTGGGTTTGGACCTCATCAGGTCATCTATGGGTGTTGGTTCTGGGTTTGGACCTTATTAGGTCATGTGTGGGTGTTGGTTGTTGGTTTGGACTTCATCAGGTCATCTACAGGTGTTGGTTGTGGGTTTGGACCTCATTAGTTCATGTATGGGTGTTGGTTGTGGGTTTGGACCTCATTAGGTCATGTACGGGTGTTGGTTGTGGATTTGGACCTCATCAACTCATCTTTTGGTGTGGGTTGTCGGTTTGGACCTCATTAGGTCATGTATGGGTGTTGGTTGTGGGTTTGGACCTTATTAGGTCATGTACGGGTGTTGGTTGTGGGTTTGGACCTCATCAGGTCATCTTTTGGTGTTGGTTGTGGGTTTGGACCTCATTAGGTCATATATGGGCGTTGTTTGTGGGTTTGGACCTTATTAGGTCATGTACGGGTGTTGGTTGTGGGTTTGGACCTCATTAGGTCATGTGCGGGTGTTGGTTGTGGGTTTGGACCTCATTAGTTCATGTTCGGGTGTTGGTTGTGAGTTTGGATGTAACAGTTCAAATTTTCAAATAAATTTTTCATTTAAAAACAAAACATTGTTATTCGACAAAAGGGATTGTCCCAAGTTTATTTCAAAAATATAAATAATAAATCTCCAGGATCTTCAACAGTGGCAGTGTGTACGTGTCACGCCGGCGCCTTTCCACGGTCATCACTAGTACCTGAAAAACATAAACACAACTAGTAAGCATAAATGCTTAGTGAGTTCCCCAGTACACGACTTACCCACATACGCCTTCCGGCCCGGACCTTTCGGTCCACATAACGTTGCCTTCCGGCCCGTAATATAATCGCCTTCCGGCCCATAATATATATCGCCTTCCGGCCCGTATTAGATTGCCTTCCGGCCCATAGTATTTTGCCTTCCGGCCCACGGTAGTATAAAACATAACACATGTAACATAATACACATAACACACAAATCATACATCATACCGTCCTTTCTATCACATAGAGTCTCGCCTTCCGGCCCGTATAAGCATACATCACATATAAGCACACATCACATATAAAGCATCTACCCCTCTAGACATAGCATGAATATAACACATACGAGCTTCCGGTCTCACAGTCAAACCCATCCGGGTGAAGTATAGTGAGAAGACTCACCTCGTAGTATGCAAGCTATAAACTCTTTGGGCTACTCGCACACGATCCGCTAATCTGCAGGCTCCCTATAAGACCACAACCTTTGTTAATGATCTTATCAAACAAGACCACTGACCCTACTAAGTTATATACAGGTCAACGGTCAACCTTGACCGGACTCGTCGAGTCCAAAGGGTAACTCGACGAGTATAGACACCCTGACACCACTCGCCGAGTCTGAAGAACGACTCGACGAGTTCCTGCAGATCTTCAAGCTACTCGCCGAGTCTGAAGAACAACTCGGCGAGTCCTAGTGAACCTTCAAGCTACTCGCCGAGTCTGATCATTGGACTCGGCGAGTCCTCACCATGCAGTCAATCCGCTGCCTCCTGTACTTCGCATGATTTCGAAGTACATAGATGTGGGGCTTCCTGGACTTTCACATATACTAATACAGGGGTTTTTAACACTTATAACAACAATATAATCCAACAAATCCTTAAATGGGTTTCCTAAACCCTAAACTCGTATACAACGTAAAAGCTACGGATTTCGATCCGAAGATTACCTGGAAACGTGTTCCCTGTGTCTCCAAACCTCCAATACTCGATTCCTTTGATCACCACCTTGCTCCTCCTTGTCTAACAATCTCTTCAAGCCTTCTCAAATCCTCTCTCTTGCTTCAGATGCTCACACACTCCCAGGGGATCTTCAACCGACCAAAAGACGCGACATGACGGCCATAAGATCGTTATATACGATCAGAAATAAAACGGCTAGGGTTCAGTTGAAACAGCGTCGACTCGCCGAGTCCTACTTGGACTCGTCGAGTCCAGTCGCGTATCTGCGACTGCGACCAAGACATGGCCCTACTCGGCGAGTCATGCACCTACTCGCCGAGTTCCCTCTTAAATGTGCCCAAAAATAATTTAAAGAAATACCTGAAATTCCGGGCTGTTACAACTCTCCCCCACTAGAACTAGACTTCGCCCTCGAAGTCTCTCATTCTGCGAATAACTCCGGATGTTGCTCCTGCATTTCTCTTTCCGGTTCCCACGTCATCTCCGATCCTTTCCGATGTTGCCACTGAACCAACACCAGAGGTATCTCCTTGTTCCGTAGAACCTTGGTCTTCCGATCCCTGATAGCTATTGGTCTCTCGGCGTAATTCAGGCTCGCATCCACTTGAATATCTTCTAACGGGACCACTGCTGCCTCATCGGCTATACACTTCCTCAACTGCGACACGTGGAAGGTATTGTGAATCTGACTCAGCTCCACTGGCAACTCCAACCGATAAGCTACCCGACCTACCCTTGCAATTACCCGAAATGGACCTATGAACCGGGGCCCCAATTTGCCCCTCTTCCTGAACCGAATTACCCCTTTCCAAGGAGAAACCTTTAGGAGAACGAAGTCGCCGACCTGGAATTCGAGCTCGGATCGGCGTCTGTCCGCATAACTCTTCTGTCGGCTCTGGGCGGTCAATAACCTCTGTCTCACTCGCTGAATCTGCTCGGTCGTCTGAAGTACAATCTCTGTACTGCCCATCACTCTCTGTCCCACTTCTCCCCAGCAAATGGGAGTCTGACACCTCCTACCATACAACAACTCAAAAGGTGGCATACCAATGCTCGAATGATGGCTGTTGTTGTAGGAAAACTCAGCCAACGGCAGATGCGCATCCCAACTACCCCCGAAGTCTAACACACACGCTCTAAGCATGTCTTCCAATGTCTGAATCGTCCGCTCGCTCTGACCGTCGGTCTGGGGATGGTATGCGGTACTAAAATGCAGCTTAGTACCCAACTCCTCATGAAATTTCTTCCAGAACCTGGAAGTGAAACGTACATCGCGATCCGAAACTATCGAGGTCGGCACTCCATGCCGAGATACTATCTCTCTCACGTACAACTCTGCCAACTTCTCTGCTGATGAACTTTCACTAATGGCAAGGAAGTGTGCACTCTTTGTTAGCCTATCCACAATCACCCAAATCGCATCGACTCCTCTGGCAGTTTTCGGCAATTTGGTGATGAAATCCATCGTGATCTGATCCCACTTCCACTCAGGGATCTCCAAAGGTTGCAACTTACCGTGCGGTCTCTGGTGCTCGGCCTTAACTTTACGGCAGGTCAAACACCTCTCAACGAACCATGCAACGTCTCTCTTCATGCAAGGCCACCAGTACTCCTTTTTCAAATCCAGATACATTTTCGTGGCACCGGGATGGATCGAGAATTTCGATCTATGTGCCTCCTCCATCAAAGTAACACGTGTACCTCCCACGAATGGCACCCAGATCCGACCCCGAAATGTCAGAAGTCCCCGCCCATCCGTAACAAACTCTGAAATCAACCCAACGACCCGCTCCTGTTTCTGCATCCCAGACTTCACAACCTCGGCCTGTGCCCCACGAATAGCATCTAACACCGGAGTCATCACCGTCAATCTCAAACATACGTCCCGCAATGGAGTACCCTCCGCCCTACGACTCAATGCATCGGCTACCACATTAGCCTTGCCTGGGTGGTATAGGATCTCACAGTCATAATCCTTAACCACGTCTAACCATCTCCTCTGACGCATGTTTAGGTTGGGTTGATCCATCAAATACTTCAAACTCTTATGGTCCGTGTATATGGTACAACGAACCCCGTACAGGTAGTGACGCCAAATTTTGAGGGCGAACACTACTGCCCCCAACTCTAAGTCATGCGTGGGGTATCTCGCTTCGTGAGGCTTCAGCTGCCTCGATGCATAGGCTATCACATGGCCCCTCTGCATCAACACTGCACCCAGTCCTGAAATCGATGCGTCGCAATATACGACAAAGTCCTCCATCCCTTCCGGAAGAGCCAGTACTGGTGCTTCGCACAGTCTCTGACGAAGTGTCTCGAAGGAAGTCTGCTGCTCGGGTCCCCATGAAAATGTAACACCCTTTCGGGTCAATTTGGTAAGTGGCACCGCGATCTTGGAGAAGTCCCTAATGAACCTTCGATAGTACCCTGCCAACCCAAGGAAACTCCTGATCTCCGAAGGTGACTTCGGTGCCTCCCATCTCATTACCGCTTCCACCTTGGCCGGATCGACCAATATCCCTGCCTGATTTACAACGTGCCCCAGAAATTGAACCTCCCGTAACCAGAAGTCGCATTTGGAGAATTTTGCATATAGCTTCTCCGACCTCAGTACCTGAAGGACCTCCCTCAAATGTCCCTCATGCTGCTCCCTCGACCGCGAATACACCAAAATGTCGTCGATGAATACAATCACAGACCGATCCAGCATCGGCCTGCATACCCTGTTCATGAGATCCATGAACACTGCTGGGGCATTGGTGAGCCCAAAAGGCATCACCACGAACTCGTAATGCCCATACCGCGTCCTAAAGGCTGTCTTCTGGACGTCCTCATCCCGCACTCTCACCTGATGGTACCCTGATCTCAAATCAATCTTGGAAAACCAAGATGCCCCTTGCAACTGATCAAATAGATCATCGATCCGCGGTAACGGATAGCGGTTCTTAACTGTCACCTTGTTCAGCTCCCGGTAATCGATACACATCCGGTGTGAACCATCCTTCTTCTTGACGAACAGAATCGGTGCTCCCCACGGCGAGCTACTCGGCCGAATAAACCCCTTCCCCAACAACTCTTGAAGTTGCGAGGACAATTCTTGCATCTCAGGAGGTGCAAGACGATAAGGCACCTTCGCAATAGGCGCAGCCCCTGGAACTAGATCGATACCAAACTCCACTTGTCTCACAGGAGGTATTCCCGGCAAATCCTCGGGAAAAACATCTGGAAACTCGCGCACCACTGGAACCTCCTTCAATGTCTTCGGTCTCTCGGAACTCTTCCGCGTATCCAACACATACGCCACAAAGCCGTTACATCCCCGCTGTAGGCATTGCCTCGCCCTAGCGGCCGAACAAAAAGCTGATCTCGAACGGATACCCTCGCCGTACACCGTAAGAACTCCCCCACTAGGGTCTCGTATAGTCACCAACTGACGCTCGCAGTCGATGACAGCGCTGAATCGGCTCAACCAGTCCATGCCTACGATGACACAGACATCACCGATCGCAATAGGAATTAGGTCAATCGGAAACGCGACCCCGAAGATCTCTAGCACACATCCCCGAAGAACCTCTGTAGCACAAATCACCCTCTCAGCCGCAATGGAAACGCTCAAAGGCCGACTTAACGGCTCACGACTATTGCCGATGTGCTGACTAAAAGCTAACGATACAAACGATCTACTCGCACCCGAATCAAATAATACTAGAGCAGGCATAGAGTTCACAAGGAAAGTACCTACACATACATTAACATAAGCATAACATTTCGATCTTTAATTAAATACGTGAAGGATAACATACCTGCCACAACATCGGGCGCAGCGCGGACCTCCTCCGCAGTCAGCTGAAAGGCTCTTCCGCGAGCCCTCGGGGCCTCGACCTTCGCCGGTCGGGTCTCAGTAGTCCGGGTAGTAGGTGTAGCTCCCTGACGAAGTTGCGGACACTCGGCCTTCCGATGGCCTGCCTGGTTGCAGTGAAAGCAAACCATAAACCCCTTAGGGCAATCCCTGGCAATATGTCCCTCTTTGCCACACTTGTAGCAACCACCAGCTCGACATGCCCCCTCGTGACTCTTGCCGCACTTCGCGCAAGTGCGACCCTTCGAACCTCCCATCCTCGAATCAGCGAACTTAGTCCGCTTGGCTGCCGGCTGAGACTGGGCCGGTCGTCGATCCACCTGCCGAGACTCGGCCTCCTCCCTCGCTTGAGTCTCCAACTCGATCTCGCGCTTCCTGGCGTTCGCCTGAAGCTCAGTGAAAGTACGATAGGTGGAGTTTGACACAAACTCCCTGATCTCCCTCTTCAAAACACCCAAATAGCGGCTCATCCGCGACTGCTCCGTAGATACCAACTCGGGGCAGAACATTGCCCTCTCATGAAACTTCCGTGTGATCACTGCCACGGAATCAGTACCCTGCTTAAGGGTCAAGAACTCCTGAATCAATCGCTCCCTCTCTACCGGGGGAACGTACTCACCCCTGAACATCTCCGTAAACCTCTCCCATGTCACCGCCGTAATCTCTGCCTGAGTGAAGTTCGCCGTCACGAACTTCCACCAATCCTTCGCTCCCAGACGGAGCTGGTTCAAGGCGAACCGTACCCTCAAGTGCTCCGGGCATGAGCAAGTATAGAAGCACCCCTCGATGTCGGTGATCCACCTCATAGCTGCAATCGGATCCTGCGTCCCATCAAATTCAGGGGGTTTCGTGTTGCTGAATTCCCTGAATAGTAATGAATCACCCCCTTGCGGCCTGGCAGCAGCCACCGCTGCGGTAGCGGCAGTAACTGCAGCTTCAGTAAGTGCGGCGTACCGCTCCTCAAACTCCTCCATCAGCGTGGTCTTAATAGACCCAAACATCTCCGGGATCTCAGCCCGAATCGCCGCAGCTACCTCTTCCTGAATAATCTGACGAATCTCATCGTCACTCGCACCGCTCGAACTCGCCCCATTGCGTGTGATAACCATGATGTCTCTGAAATACAACATAAAATCATCAGAGACTCCACCAAGTACAATTGTACTCGATACGCGCCCTACCCAGTCTCCGATTTCCAGGGATTCTTATTTGAGTCTTCCACTGATCCGGTGCCTTCGATAGTACGGGCCCAATACTACCGACCACACCGTATCAGTATTCGTCCCAAATCTTCCTCCCCAAATCCCGAATAATGAGTACTCTACCTCTAGGATGCACTATCTACTTGCACGCTACCAAGTATCTCATATAAGCAATCTCCCTAGACTAAGGCATCACAAAACAGGCAATTCTAGTCCTATCATGAATGCCTAGTCTTCTAGCATGCATAACAATTCATAATTCAGTGCATAACATAACATTGTAAGGTATTCTGGGGACCTTTACCATTCGGACGCTGGCTGCACGTACACACTGTTCCATCCTTGTTTTACCGCTTCATCGTTTATAAAATGTTGTGTCCTTATTATTTAAAAGATTTTTCCTCAAATCCCCGGTCTGAGTTCAGTTGCACCCAAAAGTACACCCGAATCCCTCAAACCTAGGCTCTGATACCAATTGTAACAGTTCAAATTTTCAAATAAATTTTTCATTTAAAAACAAAACATTGTTATTCGACAAAAGGGATTGTCCCAAGTTTATTTCAAAAATATAAATAATAAATCTCCAGGATCTTCAACAGTGGCAGTGTGTAAGTGTCACGCCGGCGCCTTTCCACGGTCATCACTAGTACCTGAAAAACATAAACACAACTAGTAAGCATAAATGCTTAGTGAGTTCCCCAGTACACGACTTACCCACATACGCCTTCCGGCCCGGACCTTTCGGTCCACATAACGTTGCCTTCCGGCCCGTAATATAATCGCCTTCCGGCCCATAATATATATCGCCTTCCGGCCCGTATTAGATTGCCTTCCGGCCCATAGTATTTTGCCTTCCGGCCCACGGTAGTATAAAACATAACACATGTAACATAATACACATAACACACAAATCATACATCATACCGTCCTTTCTATCACATAGAGTCTCGCCTTCCGGCCCGTATAAGCATACATCACATATAAGCACACATCACATATAAAGCATCTACCCCTCTAGACATAGCATGAATATAACACATACGACCTTCCGGTCTCACAGTCAAACCCATCCGGGTGAAGTATAGTGAGAAGACTCACCTCGTAGTATGCAAGCTATAAACTCTTTGGGCTACTCGCACACGATCCGCTAATCTGCAGGCTCCCTATAAGACCACAACCTTTGTTAATGATCTTATCAAACAAGACCACTGACCCTACTAAGTTATATACAGGTCAACGGTCAACCTTGACCGGACTCGTCGAGTCCAAAGGGTAACTCGACGAGTATAGACACCCTGACACCACTCGCCGAGTCTGAAGAACGACTCGACGAGTTCCTGCAGATCTTCAAGCTACTCGCCGAGTCTGAAGAACAACTCGGCGAGTCCTAGTGAACCTTCAAGCTACTCGCCGAGTCTGATCATTGGACTCGGCGAGTCCTCACCATGCAGTCAATCCGCTGCCTCCTGTACTTCGCATGATTTCGAAGTACATAGATGTGGGGCTTCCTGGACTTTCACATATACTAATACAGGGGTTTTTAACACTTATAACAACAATATAATCCAACAAATCCTTAAATGGGTTTCCTAAACCCTAAACTCGTATACAACGTAAAAGCTACGGATTTCGATCCGAAGATTACCTGGAAACGTGTTCCCTGTGTCTCCAAACCTCCAATACTCGATTCCTTTGATCACCACCTTGCTCCTCCTTGTCTAACAATCTCTTCAAGCCTTCTCAAATCCTCTCTCTTGCTTCAGATGCTCACACACTCCCAGGGGATCTTCAACCGACCAAAAGACGCGACATGACGGCCATAAGATCGTTATATACGATCAGAAATAAAACGGCTAGGGTTCAACTAAAACAGCGTCGACTCGCCGAGTCCTACTTGGACTCGTCGAGTCCAGTCGCTTATCTGCGACTGCGACCAAGACATGGCCCTACTCTGCGAGTCATGCACCTACTCGCCGAGTTCCCTCTTAAATGTGCCCAAAAATAATTTAAAGAAATACCTGAAATTCCGGGCTGTTACATTGGACCTCATCAGGTCATCATTTGGTGTTGGTTATGGGTTTGGACCTCATTAGGTCATGTATGGGTGTTGGTTGTGGGTTTGGACCTCATTAGGTCATCTACGGGTGTTGGTTGTGGGTTTTGACATCATTAGGACACGTATGGGTGTTGGTTGTGGGTGTGGTCCTCATTAGGTCATGTACGGGAGTTGGTTATGGGTTTGGGCCTCATTAGGTCATGTACGGGTGTCGGTTGTGGGTTTGGATCTCATCAGGTCATGTGCGGGTGTTGGTTGTGGGTTTGGACCTCATTAGGTCATGTACGAGTGTTGGTTGTGAGGTTTGGACCTGATTAGGTCATGTATGGGTGTTGGTTGTGGGTTTGACTTCATTAGGTCATGTACGGGTGTTGGTTGTGGGTTTGGTCCTCATCAGGACATCTTTTGGTGTTGGTTGTGGGTTTAGACCTCATTAGGTCATGTATGGGTGTTGGTAGTGGGTTTGGACCTGATTAGGTCATGTATGGGTGTTGGTTGTGCGTTTGGACCATATTAGGTCATGTATGGGTGTTGGTTGTGGGTTTGGAACTCATTAGGTCATCTACAAATGTTAGTTGTGGGTTTGGACCTCATTAGGTCATGTATGGGTGTTGGTTGTGGGTTTGGACCTCATTAGGTCATGTACGGGTGTTGGTTGTGGGTTTGGACATCATCAGGTCATCTATGGGTGTTGGTTGTGGGTTTGGACCTCATTAGGTCATCTATGGGTGTTGGTGGTTGTGTAACAGCCCAAAATCTCAAGTATTGTTAAATTGCATTTTAGGGTATTTTAAAGGAGGGACTCGGCGAGTTGGAGCCAGACTCGCCGAGTAGGGTCGCAGATTTGGTCGCGGGTTCGCGACTGGACTCGACGAGTCCAGGTATGGACTCGGCGAGTCGACGCTGTTCAGCAGAAAACCCTAGCCGTTTCGTGTTGGGTCGTATTTAAGGGTTGCATGTCGTCATTTCACGTCTTTTGGCCGATTGTGGAGAACCCTAGACGACTGTGGCATTTGGAGCAAAACTTGAAGGCCATTATTGACTTTGAAGGAATTGTGGTGCAAGAAGAGGGAGGATTTTGGCCAAAGGAAGAGCAAGGGGGTCGAGTTCTGAGGTTTGGGGACACAGAGAGTATGTTTTCAGGTAAGGTTTCGGATCATTCCTGTTATTTTGATGTGTACTTGAATTTAGGGTTTATGAAATCCATTTGGAGATTTGATGGAGTATTGTGTTGTTATACAAAGGTTTCTACCCTAGTAATAGGATGATTAGAGGTCCAGAAGTCCCCATGAGTGTGTATCTCGGGAAAAACGTACCTCAGGAAGCAGTTGGATCGACTGCATGGCGTGGACTCGCCGAGTCGGATGATCAGACTCGGCGAGTAGCTTGAAGATTCACTGGGACTCGCCGAGTTGTTCTTCAGACTCGGCGAGTAGCTTGAAGATCTACTGGAACTCGTCGAGTCGTTCTTCAGACTCGGCGAGTGGTGTCAGGATGCTTATACTCGTCGAGTTACCCTTTGCACTCGACGAGTCCAGTCAGGATTGACCGTTGACCTGTATATATATTAGAGGGGTCAGTTGCCTTGTTTGATAAGATCATTAACTAAGGCTGTGGTATTATAGGGAACCTGCGGAACTAGCGGATTGTGTGCGAGTAGCTCGAAGAGGTTATAGCCTGCGTACTACGAGGTGAGTCTTCTCACTATACCTCACCCGGAAGGGTTTGATTGTGTGACCGGAAGGTCAAGTATGTTATGTGTTATGGTTATATGCTATGAATGGAAAGTTAGCTGCTACGTGTGATATACATGCTTATATATGGGCCGGAAGGCAAGGTATTATGTGACAGAAAGGTCAGGTATGTTGTGTGTTATGTTTATATGCTATGAATGGGAAGTTAGCTGCTACGTGTGATATACATGCTTATATATGGGCCGGAAGGCAAGGTATTATGTGACAGAAAGGTCAGGTATGATATGTGATATATGTGCTTTATGTGTTAGAGTATTTGTATTATGTGTTATATATGTGTACGGGCCGGAAGGCGATTATCTTGTGGACCGAAAGGTCCGGGCCGGAAGGCAATGTTATGTGGATCGAAAGATCCGGGCCGGAAGGCAATGTTATGTGGATCGAAAGATCCGGGCCGGAAGGCGATATTATGTGGATCGAAAGATCCGGGTCGGAAGGCGATACTATGTGGATCGAAAGATCCGGGCCGGAAGGCAATGTTATGTGGACCGAACGGTCCGGGCCGGATGGCGTATGTGCGTAAGGTATATTGGGGAACTCACTAAGCTTCGTGCTTACGTTGTTTGTGTTACGTTGTTTCAGGTTCTTACAGTAACGCGGGATGGCAACGGTTCGATTGTACACACCGAAGAAAGAGTTGAGTTTTGGAGGATCCTGGTCTTCTTTATAATGAAAATGAAACTACGTTTTGTAATTTGAATGTGAATAAGATTTTAAACAAGTGTTTTTAATATTAAAGTGATTAATTAAATGAAATTTTATTTTTGGAAATTTGGGTGTTACAAATTGGTATCAGAGCCTTGGTTTGAGGGATTCGGACGCGCCTACGGGTAAATCTGGACTCAAACTGAGGAAGTAAGAAAAAGTTTTCCAAATAAATGGTTTTCTAAAAGTGAATAAGAGTTCAAAGAGAAAGCAAGAAAGAGCGGTGTGTACAATCAGCCAGAGCCAGACGGTGATTTCCCAAAATACCCTTACTTTTGTATTATGAAATACCTATTATGCACTTTATGAGACATTATTGCATGCTAGAGACAGGCTAGGTATTTCACACCTTAGGACTAGAGTGGCCTGATTTGTGATGCCTTAGTCTAGGGTTGCTGTTATATGTGCGTTATGCTCTTGTGTGTATGTGATGAGTGAGGGTATCTAGTTAGAACGCACGAGGGATAGAGCTACAGAGTACAGTAGCACATCCGAGGATGAGCCGAGAAGGTGGAGCTATCACAGCTAAGGAGTCCTATGTATGCTTCGATGCTCGAATGCTGCTTGCTTCGTGCTTTGTGGAGTTCTCGATGATGGGAGACAGCTACTAAGTGAGTATGACGATACTTAGGAGGTAGATGTTTGGCATCATCAGGAGCTCTTCAGCAGCTGATAGCAAAGAAGTGGGAGGACGGCGGAATGGGCTAGAGATTAAACCTAGCCAAGATGGGTGCGCGGGTAGAGTAGAGGATTTCGCTGGGAAGCGAGTGTGCAAGATGGGATTGGTGAAAAAGAGTAGGCCGATCAGCTATTTAGGAACTCTGGGATGGTCCGTGTGGAAAGTATGGGTAGATGTGGCAGGTAGTATGGGCCCGTACTACTGAAAGCAGAGGACCCATACTTGATACAGGGAGCATCCTAAAGGTCCTAAGGAACAGATTGAGGGGTGATGTTATGGTTCGGATACCATACATCGGAGCGGATACAGAATGATGTTATGGTCCGGGCACCATACATCGGAACAGATTGAGATAGATGTTGTAGTCCGAGTGGTATGTATTGGAGCAGATAGAGGAGTGGTGCTATGGTTCAGGTACCATACACTGAAGCATGTTGAGGAGGGATGTCATGGGATGAGTACCATGGTTCGTAGTGGATGATGCTTGTGGCTATCTGGTTATCCGGTTATCGATCGGACGAGCACGAGCGAGTGGGATGCGAGGATTCGCGAGATCCGGCGTGATGAGGTTGCTGCATTGTTGCGGGTTGAGTCGCCAGAATTGTTGGGTCGATCAGAACCACTATGATTGAAGTAGTTGGATGAGCGATATGTGGCTTTCGCAGAGACGGCTGCCGCGGCGGTTACAGCGGCCGTAGCAACGGCGAAGAAAGGGGCTAGTCGGGGTTTTCAGTATCGGGACTTCTATTATGCGAAGCCTCCCGCATTCGATGGAGTTCAGGACTCGATTGTTGCTATGAGATGGTTGTCAAACATGGAGGGGTGTTCCTCCACGAGTTTATGCCCTGCTGATCAGAGGGTGGGGTGTGCTCTGAACCTGTTGAGGCTCGGGGCGAAGGATTGGTGGAGAGTGACCACGAGGTTGTTTTCCGATGTGTGGAGGGCTGCGGTTTCATGGGATCAATTCTGAGGGATGTTCAGTACTCGCTATGTTCCGCGGGATGAAAAGGAGAAAGTGGCTCGGAAGTTCTTTAAGCTGAGGCAGGATTTGGAGTCGGTGACTGAGAGCACCGGGGTGTTTATTGAGAGGGCGATGTTTTGCCCTGAGTTCGCTTCGGAGCAGGCTCAGATGTCCCGAAATCCGAGTATGCTCAAGAGGGGGAGTATCAGACAGTTCGTGTCTGCGCAGAGACGCGAGACCGTGTTGGTATCGCAGGAGGCCGCCATGTGGCGTGAGTTAGAGGTTGAGTTGCAGTAGCGTGAGATGAGGCAGGCCCCGATGCAGTCGCAGTCGGCGCCGAAACGGTCCATGACCGTAGACGTTGAATAGCAGGTTGGGTTATAGTGGTAGCAGTGAAGAGTTCAGACGAGTTTTGCAGTGCGGAGAGTTATCGTCTGTATTGAGAGTAAGTCCCTGTTCTTGGGACAAATCCGGCGTTGGATACGGGTTGATGAGTTGAGATGAGAGGAACGATGATGCTGCGGTGCAGTCTACGAGCCAGATATGTTCTCGAGCAGTGCAGGTGCTTAGTATTAGATCAGTATGGGATTTGGAACGATTAGAGGCAGCTGTGATGAGAAGTTCTTGGAGAGTTAGCTAGAGGATCAGAGTATAGGGGATTGATTGACTTCATAAGGGGAGGGACTATCGGGTGTTGCACAGCACTTTTCTGGAGCAGGTACGACTTCGCTGGTGAAAGATAGACGTGGGTTGATTGTATACCAATTGGTGTTGGCTCGAACTCTAGTGGGGGAGAACCGGGTGCAGTATGTAAGAAAGTAAGAATTGTCAGGAGTAGTAATAAGTGGAGTATAGAGATGCAGTAGGAGAGCATGAGATCATAGGTGTCGATGATCGAGTAAAAAGGGGTTACATCGGAGCTTGCGGGTCCGGTGGTACATGCCGCAAGTGCGGAAAGGAGAGGCACTGTGCGCGGGACTGTTGGCAGTCAATGCCAATTCGGGATTTGAGGAGGACAGAATGAAGCGGAGCCCCAGAGGGCTCAGGGTCGTGTTTATCTGCGTGCGACAGAGGGAGACGGAGCAGTGCCGGAGGCAGCGGCAGGTATGATGCTTTCGGGATGTCTTAATTGTCTTGCATGGTTATGGATTGGTGCTTCAGGTTTTCGCTTTGGCATTCGTTATTCCCTGATGGTTGGGTATGGTTGTAATTGGTATTTTAGTGTCTGTAGTCTTGTGCGGTTTTCGATGTGATGTTCATCCTTTGGGCAGATTGTGAGTTTGGTTATGGGTTGATGTCGAGGATTCCCTTGGTTATCGTTCGTGAGGGTTGTTAGGGGAGATGCGGCACTGGGTTGATTGTCGGGTAGTATCTGCAGTTGTGGAGTAGATAATTGAAGGATCAGATTCTTTTGAGCGGATTGATCAGGGAGGAGATGTGTTTTACTGAGGGTTGTTTACGCTTGTGGGAAGCAGTCAGTGGGTAAATGTTCTCTTTGTGCAGGATGGTTCTGAAAGGTCGTTAATGACGATCGGTGACAGTTAGTCAGTGCTTTAGTGGGGGAGAATTGTAAAATTCTCCGGGAGATCGATGAGTATGTGAGGGTGCTTAGCTGCCGGGATTCAGCAGTGTTTGTTAGCGCAAAGTATAGGCCGTCGAGAACGGGTGTTGAGCATGCGGGGCGGGATACAGACCTAGGGTATTCGATTGTGGAGGCCTGGGAGGAGGCCGGAATCAAGCTTGAGTAAGTAATCGGAATTTTGCGATCAGAGTATTGGTACGTTTGAGGTACGTGATGGGTTGTACTGCATTAATTCCACGGGATTATGTTGTGCATGTTTCTAGAGCTGGAGCCGGAAGGTTCCAGTGTTAGAACCTGAGGGTTCGCAGAGTTGGGTGTACGGACCCACAGAGATATAGCCTCGAGTGGCTAGTATGTGCTATGAGAGTCGGTCCAGTCATGCTGGAGACTCTGTTGGTATTGCGGGATCAGTTTGAGATTGTGGATTGTGTACGTTGCAGTGTGATTGCATTGGAAGGTCTGGCCCCAGGTTAGCGATCTTGTTTAGCTGAGGCTGTGATTTTGACGAGTGGAGAGAGTACATGGGATTGAGAGCCCCTGCAATGAGAACCAGAGCATTGGGATAGTGGTTACGCAAAAAGGGTGGTGTCGCTTGGGGCGAGCACCGTGGCACCGGTTGGAGTGGCATTATGGCCAGGAGGGTTCCTTGGAAAAGGAAAAGAGGAAGGTGTGTAACTCCGAAGGGGTGCAAGTTCACGAAAGTGAAAGCCGTAGAGCAGAGTTATAGTTAGGGTATTTCGAGTATGGTTTTGAGCATCGTGTTCGCGGCAGTGGAGTAGGAACCCATCCGGTTGGGATGTTTGTTGAGGCTCAGAAGGGATGCATGGAGAGAGAAAATTTTAAATTTTCAGTGTGAATCTGATCAGAGTGTAGGGTGGATGTAGTGGTTCATCTTGGGAGATGTTCGAGGATATCATCAGTGTATCGGGTCTTCCAACCTACGAGTGTTGGGGCTAGTTCAGCATGTGTATATGAGGGCAAGAGAAGAATTTGTGAGAGTTACTCTGGGAGTGGGAATGGATCTCTCAGTTGGTCTGGGATGGACAAAGTGGGCTTTGGATCGGGGATCCGGTGGTTCAGGGCTTCCTAACCCTCATTGTTCGAGTGATTGTTGGGGTTTAGGAGCAGAGTTGCATCTTGGGTGGTTCTCGGTTACAGAGAGTGATGAGCAGCTCAGAGTTCGTACTTTAGTTGACAGGGCAGACTCAGCGGGTTAAAGAGAGTTAGTGATCGTCTAGAGTTAGCAGAAAAGTTATGCAGGCAGACGCCGTTATGAGCATGTGATTCCGGTCGGCGATTTCGTATTTCTGGCGGGATGTTTCGATTTAGGATGAGGGGTAAATGGGGGGCCCCGGTATGTTGGGACTTTTCGTGAAGGTGCGAAGGTAGGAAGGGTGGCCTACCGTTTGGAGCTGTCAACGGGATTGGATCGGATCCATGACACTTGTATGTGTCGCAATTGAAGGGGTGTATAGCGGATGAGTCAGCAGTGGTTCTACTAGAGAACGGTTAGGTGAATGCGAGCCTGTGTTACGTTGAGAGGCCAGTGGCCGTCGGAGATCGGAAGATCAAGGTTCTAAGGAAGAAGGAGGTACCTCTGGTATTGGGTTCAGTAACGGCCTCGGAAGAGATCGGAAGTGTCTAGGGAAGCCGAAACGTGTGATGCGGGAGCAGCATCCAGAATTATTTTCAGAGCGAGACTTCGAGGGCGAAGTCTAATTCTAGTGGGGGAGAATTGTAACAGCCCAAAATCTCAAGTATTGTTAAATTGCATTTTAGGGTATTTTAAAGGAGGGACTCGGCGAGTTGGAGCCAGACTCGCCGAGTAGGGTCGCAGATTTGGTCGCGGGTTCGCGACTGGACTCGACGAGTCTAGGTATGGACTCGGCGAGTCGACGCTGTTCAGCAGAAAACCCTAGCCGTTTCGTGTTGGGTCGTATTTAAGGGTTGCATGTCGTCATTTCACGTCTTTTGGCCGATTGTGGAGAACCCTAGACGACTGTGGCATTTGGAGCAAAACTTGAAGGCCATTATTGACTTTGAAGGAATTGTGGTGCAAGAAGAGGGAGGATTTTGGCCAAAGGAAGAGCAAGGGGGTCGAGTTCTGAGGTTTGGGGACACAGAGAGTATGTTTTCAGGTAAGGTTTCGGATCATTCCTGTTATTTTGATGTGTACTTGAATTTAGGGTTTATGAAATCCATTTGGAGATTTGATGGAGTATTGTGTTGTTATACAAAGGTTTCTACCCTAGTAATAGGATGATTAGAGGTCCAGAAGTCCCCATGAGTGTGTATCTCGGGAAAAACGTACCTCAGGAAGCAGTTGGATCGACTGCATGGCGTGGACTCGCCGAGTCGGATGATCAGACTCGGCGAGTAGCTTGAAGATTCACTGGGACTCGCCGAGTTGTTCTTCAGACTCGGCGAGTAGCTTGAAGATCTACTGGAACTCGTCGAGTCGTTCTTCAGACTCGGCGAGTGGTGTCAGGATGCTTATACTCGTCGAGTTACCCTTTGCACTCGACGAGTCCAGTCAGGATTGACCGTTGACCTGTATATATATTAGAGGGGTCAGTTGCCTTGTTTGATAAGATCATTAACTAAGGCTGTGGTATTATAGGGAACCTGCGGAACTAGCGGATTGTGTGCGAGTAGCTCGAAGAGGTTATAGCCTGCGTACTACGAGGTGAGTCTTCTCACTAAACCTCACCCGGAAGGGTTTGATTGTGTGACCGGAAGGTCAAGTATGTTATGTGTTATGGTTATATGCTATGAATGGAAAGTTAGCTGCTACGTGTGATATACATGCTTATATATGGGCCGGAAGGCAAGGTATTATGTGACAGAAAGGTCAGGTATGTTGTGTGTTATGTTTATATGCTATGAATGGGAAGTTAGCTGCTACGTGTGATATACATGCTTATATATGGGCCGGAAGGCAAGGTATTATGTGACAGAAAGGTCAGGTATGATATGTGATATATGTGCTTTATGTGTTAGAGTATTTGTATTATGTGTTATATATGTGTACGGGCCGGAAGGCGATTATCTTGTGAACCGAAAGGTCCGGGCCGGAAGGCAATGTTATGTGGATCGAAAGATCCGGGCCGGAAGGCAATGTTATGTGGATCGAAAGATCCGGGCCGGAAGGCGATATTATGTGGATCGAAAGATCCGGGTCGGAAGGCGATACTATGTGGATCGAAAGATCCGGGCCGGAAGGCAATGTTATGTGGACCGAACGGTCCGGGCCGGATGGCGTATGTGCGTAAGGTATATTGGGGAACTCACTAAGCTTCGTGCTTACGTTGTTTGTGTTACGTTGTTTCAGGTTCTTACAGTAACGCGGGATGGCAACGGTTCGATTGTACACACCGAAGAAAGAGTTGAGTTTTGGAGGATCCTGGTCTTCTTTATAATGAAAATGAAACTACGTTTTGTAATTTGAATGTGAATAAGATTTTAAACAAGTGTTTTTAATATTAAAGTGATTAATTAAATGAAAATTTTATTTTTGGAAATTTGGGTGTTACAGGTTGGTTTGGACCTCATCAGGTCATCTACAGGTGTTGGTTGTGGGTTTGGACCTCATTAAGTCATGTATGGGAGTTGGTTGTGGGTTTGGACCTCATTAGGTCATGTACGGGTGTTGGTTGTGGGTTTGGACCTCCTCAGGTCATCTACTAGTGTTGGTAGTGGTTTTAGACCTCATTAGGTCATGTATGGGTGTTGGTTGTGGGTTTGGGCCTCATTAGGTCATGTAGGGGTGTTAGTTGAGGGTTTGGACCTCATTAGGTCATGTACAGGTGTTGGTTGTGGGTTTGGACCTCATAAGGTCATCTTTTAGTGTTGGTTGTGGGTTTGGACCTCATTAGGTCATGTATGGGTATTTGTTGTGGGTTTGGACCTCATTAGGTCATGTATGGGTGTTCGTTGTGGGTTTGGACCTCATTAGGTCATGTACGGGTGTTGGTTGTTGATTTGGAGCTCATTAGGTTATCTATGGGTGTTGGTTGTGGGTTTGGACCTCATTAGGTTATGTACGCGTGTTGGTTGTGGGTTTGGACCTCATTAGGTCATCTATGGGTGTTGGTTGTAGGTTTGGACCTCATTAGCTCATCTACGGGTGTTAGTTGTGGGTTTGGACCTCATTAGGTCATGTATGGTTGTTCGTTGTGGGTTTGGACCTCATTAGGTCATGTACGAATGCTGGTTGTGGGTTTGGACCTCATTAGGTCATGTGCGGGTGTTGGTTGTGGGTGTGGACCTCATTAGGTCATATACGACTGTTGGTTGTGGGTTTGGACCTCATCAGGTCATCATTTGGTGTTGGTTATGGGTTTGGACCTCATGAGGTCATGTATGGGTGTTGGTTGTGGGTTTGGACCTCATTAGGTCATCTATGGGTGTTGGTTGTGGGTTTCGACGTCTTTAGGTCATGTATGGGTGTTGGTTGTGGGTTTGGTCCTCATTAGGTCATGTACGGGAGTTGCATATGGGTTTGGACCTCATTAGGTCATGTACGGGTGTCGGTTGTGGGTTTGGATCTCATTAGGTCATGTGTGGGTGTCGGTTGTGGGTTTAGACCTCATTAGGTCATGTACGAGTGTTGGTTGTGGGTTTGGACCTGATTAGGTCATGTATGGGTGTTGGTAGTTGGTTTGGACCTGATTAGGTCATGTACGGGTGTTGGTTCTGGGTTTGGACCTTATTAGGTCATGTATGGGTGTTGGTTGTGGGTTTGGAACTCATTTGGTCATGTACAAATGTTAGTTATGGGTTTGGACCTCATTAGGTCATGTATGGGTGTTGATTGTGGGTTAGGACCTCATTAGGTCATGTATGGGTGTTGGTTGTGGGTTTGGAACTCATTAGGTCATGTATGGGTGTTGGTTGTGGGTTTGGACCTCATTAGGTCTTGTATGGGTGTTCGTTGTGAGGTTTGGACCTCATTAGGTCATGTATGGGTATTGGTTGTGGGTTTGGACCTCATCAGGTCATCTTTTGGTGTTGGTTGTGGGTTTGGACCTCATTAGGTCATGTATGGGTGTTGGTTGTGCGTTTGGACCTCATTAGGTCATGTACGGGTGTTGGTAGTGGGTTTGGACCTCATTAGGTCATGTGCGGGTGTTGGTTGTGGGTTTGGACCTCATTAGTTCACGTTCGGGTGTTGGTTGTGAGTTTGGACCTCATCAGGTCATCATTTGGTGTTGGTTATGGGTTTGGACCTCATGAGGTCATGTATGGGTATTGGTTGTGGGTTTGGACCTCATTAGGTCATGTGCGGGTGTTGATTGTGGGTTTGGACCTTATTAGGTCATATACGACTGTTGGTTGTGGGTTTGGACCTCATCAGGTCATCATTTGGTGTTGGTTGGGGGTTTGGACCTCATTAGGTCATGCATGGGTGTTGGTTGTTGGTTTGCACCTTATTAGTTCATGTATGGGTGTTGGTTGTGGGTTTGCACCTCATTAGGTCATGTACGGGTGTTAGTTGTGGGTTTGCACCTCATTAGGTCATGTACGGATGTTTGTTATGGGTTTGGACCTCTTCAGGTCATCTATGGGTGTTGGTTGTGGGTTTGGACCTTATTAGGTCATGTGTGGGTGTTGGTTGATGGTTTGGACTTCATCAGGTCATCTACAGGTGTTGGTTGTGGATTTGGACCTCATTAGGTAATGTAGGGGTGTTAGTTGAGGGTTTGGACCTCATTAGGTCATGTACAGGTGTTGGTTGTGGGTTTGGAGCTCATCAGGTCATCTTTTTGTGTTGGTTGTGGGTTTGGACCTCATCAGGTCATGTATGGGTATTTGTTGTGGGTTTGGACCTCATTATGTCATGTATGGGTGTTCGCTGTGGGTTTAGACCTCATTAGGTCAAGTACGGGTGTTGGTTGTTGGTTTGGAGCTCATTAGGTTATCTACGGGTGTTGGTTGTGGGTTTGGACCTCATTAGGTTATGTACGCGTGTTGGTTGGGGTTTGGACCTCATTAGGTCATGTATGGGTGTTGGTTGTAGGTTTGGACCTCATTAGCTCATCTACGGGTGTTAGTTGTGGGTTTGGACCTCATTAGGTCATGTATGGTTGTTGGTTGTGGGTTTGGACCTCATTAGGTCCTGTAAGGGTGTTGGTTCTTCGTTTGGAGCTCATTAGGTCATGT
This sequence comes from Lactuca sativa, assembly GCF_002870075.4. Taxonomy (NCBI): domain Eukaryota; kingdom Viridiplantae; phylum Streptophyta; class Magnoliopsida; order Asterales; family Asteraceae; genus Lactuca; species Lactuca sativa. The sequence goes on along the minus strand of NC_056625.2, from coordinate 289,290,803 downwards.
ACGAATGTTGGTTGTGTGTTTGGACCTCATTAGGTCATGTGCGGGTGTTGGTTGTGGGTTTGGACCTCATTAGGTCATATACGACTGTTGGTTGTGGGTTTGGACCTCATCAGGTCATCATTTGGTGTTGGTTGGGGGTTTGGACCTCATTAGGTCATGCATGGGTGTTGGTTGTTGGTTTGCACCTTATTAGTTCATGTATGGGTGTTGGTTGTGGGTTTGCACCTCATTAGGTCATGTACGGGTGTTAGTTGTGGGTTTGCACCTCATTAGGTCATGTACGGGTGTTTGTTATGGGTTTGGACCTCTTCAGGTCATCTATGGGTGTTGGTTGTGGGTTTTGACCTTATTAGGTCATGTGTGGGTGTTGGTTGTTGGTTTGGACTTCATCAGGTCATCTACAGGTGTTGGTTGTGGGTTTGGACCTCATTAGGTCATGTAGGGGTGTTAGTTGAGGGTTTGGACCTCATTAGGTCATGTACAGGTGTTGGTTGTTGGTTTGGAGCTCATCAGGTCATCTTTTTGTGTTGGTTGTGGGTTTGGACCTCATCAGGTCATGTATGGGTATTTGTTGTGGGTTTGGACCTCATTATGTCATGTATGGGTGTTCGCTGTGGGTTTAGACCTCATTAGGTCAAGTACGGGTGTTGGTTGTTGGTTTGGAGCTCATTAGGTTATCTACGGGTGTTGGTTGTGGGTTTGGACCTCATTAGGTTATGTACGCGTGTTGGTTGGGGTTTGGACCTCATTAGGTCATGTATGGGTGTTGGTTGTAGGTTTGGACCTCATTAGCTCATCTACGGGTGTTAGTTGTGGGTTTGGACCTCATTAGGTCATGTATGGTTGTTGGTTGTGGGTTTGGACCTCATTAGGTCCTGTAAGGGTGTTGGTTCTTCGTTTGGAGCTCATTAGGTCATGTACGAATGTTGGTTGTGTGTTTGGACCTCATTAGGTCATGTGCGGGTGTTGGTTGTGGGTTTGGACCTCATTAGGTCATATACGACTGTTGGTTGTGGGTTTGGACCTCATCAGGTCATCATTTGGTGTTGGTTGGGGGTTTGGACCTCATTAGGTCATGCATGGGTGTTGGTTGTTGGTTTGCACCTTATTAGTTCATGTATGGGTGTTGGTTGTGGGTTTGCACCTCATTAGGTCATGTACGGGTGTTAGTTGTGGGTTTGCACCTCATTAGGTCATGTACGGGTGTTTGTTATGGGTTTGGACCTCTTCAGGTCATCTATGGGTGTTGGTTGTGGGTTTGGACCTTATTAGGTCATGTGTGGGTGTTGGTTGTTGGTTTGGACTTCATCAGGTCATCAACAGGTGTTGGTTGTGGGTTTGGACCTCATTAGGTCATGTAGGGGTGTTAGTTGAGGGTTTGGACCTCATTAGGTCATGTACAGGTGTTGGTTGTGGGTTTGGAGCTCATCAGGTCATCTTTTTGTGTTGGTTGTGGGTTTGGACCTCATCAGGTCATGTATGGGTATTTGTTGTGGGTTTGGACCTCATTATGTCATGTATGGGTGTTCGCTGTGGGTTTAGACCTCATTAGGTCAAGTACGGGTGTTGGTTGTTGGTTTGGAGCTCATTAGGTTATCTACGGGTGTTGGTTGTGGGTTTGGACCTCATTAGGTTATGTACGCGTGTTGGTTGGGGTTTGGACCTCATTAGGTCATGTATGGGTGTTGGTTGTAGGTTTGGACCTCATTAGCTCATCTACGGGTGTTAGTTGTGGGTTTGGACCTCATTAGGTCATGTATGGTTGTTGGTTGTGGGTTTGGACCTCATTAGGTCCTGTAAGGGTGTTGGTTCTTCGTTTGGAGCTCATTAGGTCATGTACGAATGTTGGTTGTGTGTTTGGACCTCATTAGGTCATGTGCGGGTGTTGGTTGTGGGTTTGGACCTCATTAGGTCATATACGACTGTTGGTTGTGGGTTTGGACCTCATCAGGTCATCATTTGGTGTTGGTTGGGGGTTTGGACCTCATTAGGTCATGCATGGGTGTTGGTTGTTGGTTTGCACCTTATTAGTTCATGTATGGGTGTTGGTTGTGGGTTTGCACCTCATTAGGTCATGTACGGGTGTTAGTTGTGGGTTTGCACCTCATTAGGTCATGTACGGGTGTTTGTTATGGGTTTGGACCTCTTCAGGTCATCTATGGGTGTTGGTTGTGGGTTTGGACCTTATTAGGTCATGTGTGGGTGTTGGTTGTTGGTTTGGACTTCATCAGGTCATCAACAGGTGTTGGTTGTGGGTTTGGACCTCATTAGGTCATGTAGGGGTGTTAGTTGAGGGTTTGGACCTCATTAGGTCATGTACAGGTGTTGGTTGTGGGTTTGGAGCTCATCAGGTCATCTTTTTGTGTTGGTTGTGGGTTTGGACCTCATCAGGTCATGTATGGGTATTTGTTGTGGGTTTGGACCTCATTATGTCATGTATGGGTGTTCGCTGTGGGTTTAGACCTCATTAGGTCAAGTACGGGTGTTGGTTGTTGGTTTGGAGCTCATTAGGTTATCTACGGGTGTTGGTTGTGGGTTTGGACCTCATTAGGTTATGTACGCGTGTTGGTTGGGGTTTGGACCTCATTAGGTCATGTATGGGTGTTGGTTGTAGGTTTGGACCTCATTAGCTCATCTACGGGTGTTAGTTGTGGGTTTGGACCTCATTAGGTCATGTATGGTTGTTGGTTGTGGGTTTGGACCTCATTAGGTCCTGTAAGGGTGTTGGTTCTTCGTTTGGAGCTCATTAGGTCATGTACGAATGTTGGTTGTGTGTTTGGACCTCATTAGGTCATGTGCGGGTGTTGGTTGTGGGTTTGGACCTCATTAGGTCATATACGACTGTTGGTTGTGGGTTTGGACCTCATCAGGTCATCATTTGGTGTTGGTTGGGGGTTTGGACCTCATTAGGTCATGCAAGGGTGTTGGTTGTTGGTTTGCACCTTATTAGTTCATGTACGGGTGTTGGTTGTGGGTTTGCACCACATTAGATCATGTACGGGTGTTAGTTGTGGGTTTGCACCTTTTTAGGTCATGTACGGGTGTTTGTTGTGGGTTTGGACCTCATCAGGTCATCTATGGGTGTTGGTTCTGGATTTGGACCTTATTAGGTCATGTGTGGGTGTTGGTTGTTGGTTTGGACTTCATCAGGTCATCTACAGGTGTTGGTTGTGGGTTTGGACCTGATTAGTTCATGTATGGGTGTTGGTTGTGGGTTTGGACCTCATTAGGTCATGTACGGGTGTTGGTTGTGGATTTGGACCTCATCAGCTCATCTTTTGGTGTGGGTTGTCGGTTTGGACCTCATTAGGTCATGTATGGGTGTTGGTTGTGGGTTTGGACCTTATTAGGTCATGTACGGGTGTTGGTTGTGGGTTTGGACCTCATCAGGTCATCTTTTGGTGTTGGTTGTGGGTTTGGACCTTATTAGGTCATGTATGGGCGTTGTTTGTGGGTTTGGACCTTATTAGGTCATGTAAGGGTGTTGGTTGTGGGTTTGGACCTCATTAGGTCATGTGCGGGTGTTGGTTGTGGGTTTGGACCTTATTAGTTCATGTTCGGGTGTTGGTTGTGAGTTTGGACCTCATCAGGTCATCATTTGGTGTTGGTTATGGGTTTGGACCTCATTAGGTCATGTATGGGTGTTGGTTGTGGGTTTGGACCTCATTAGGTCATCTACGGGTGTTGGTTGTGGGTTTTGACATCATTAGGTCACGTATGAGTGTTGGTTGTGGGTTTGGTCCTCATTAGGTCATGTACGGGAGTTGGTTATGGGTTTGGACCTCATTAGGTCATGTATGGGTGTCGGTTGTGGGTTTGGATCTCATCAGGTCATGTGCGGGTGTTGGTTGTGGGTTTGGACCTCATTAGGTCATGTACGAGTGTTGGTTGTGAGGTTTGGACATGATTAGGTCATGTATGGGTGTTGGTTGTGGGTTTGACTTCATTAGGTCATGTATGGGTGTTGGTTGTGGGTTTGGTCCTCATCAGGACATCTTTTGGATAGTTCATCACTTGTTTTTGGTTGACTATAGCTAACAGTCACAAGTGGGGTGGTCAACCTGTGTACTAATTATACACGACTTCCTCGCTCACATGGGATTAACAGTTACAGTTCAGAGGATTTCTGCTAAGATCCCCAATCTTAGTTGATGAATACAATTACTCATATAGACTTTGACGGCTTCCTATAGCTCTAACAACAAAAGCATCTTCATGTCTAAAATCATAAGTTACTAGACTATGCTTTTAAACATTACTTCTAACTTCATAATATTTAGGCAGTATAACCGCTATATCTTGAAGTAAAACCAGGTTTTATCTTGCCCTAAAACCAATAATAGCAACATATAACGTTTCTAGTTTTATCTTGACATAAAACTAACAATAACAACATATAACATATCCAGTTTTATCTTGACATAAAACTAACAATAACAACATATAACATATCCGGTTTTATCTTGACATAAAATTATTAATAGCAACATACTTTATAACTTAACATATAGAATTTCGAATATAACTTCGGTATTATATCATGCACCACAGATAAATAGAATCCTAAGTATAACTCAAGATCTACATTAGTAAATTAACATACTGATAAGTTGATAATAGTTGTATGTATTCAAAATATTATATTTAGAACAATCATATCCCGGTTATCATAGCTATATACTATCATATAGACATAATAATAACATATATATATAATATCTAGCATACGTTTTCCCCTGAAATATTAGAAAATGGGGACGTGAAACTCACCCTAGTAGCGTGATTTTATGTTATCTAAGCAGAAACAGTCAACGTACGAGATCGCCGGGGCTCGGGATGCAAAATGGCCTCAACAAAGGAGAGAAAGAGAAGAAGTTTAGGTGTAAGAATGGCTAAAGTCGGACCTGCTATTTATAGTAGGGATTTTAGAAACTCACGTCATGAGTTTCATAAGGCTCACGTCGTGAGTCTCTCATGTTCATCCCGTAGACTTGCCATTTGCGTCCCTAGCTTCGGAAGGTGGCCATGTGAGTCCTCACATCGTGAGATACCTTTGCTCACGTTGTAAGTTTGGATCTGATTCCCTTGTAGCCTCGTTGCACACTCTCTAGAATTCGAGATATGGATAAATGAATTCTCATGTCGTGAGTCCTGTGCTCACGTCGTGAGCTTAGTAAGATTAGGGATTTTGATAGCTGAATCTTCGGAAGGTCGTAACTTTCACATACGAACTCCGTTTTTGACGTTCTTTATATGCACACGTAGGTATTTAAGAGTAATACAACTCTATTTTAGACCTAAATATCTAATTCTAAGTCTATTTTAAATTCATCTTATTATAGAGATTTATGGTGTTCGGTTTATCATAACTTCTTCATGTGAAGTCAGATTCAGACGTTCTCTATATTTATTAAATCATATGGACGTATTCTTTGAGTTGTATCATAAAGAAGATTCATATTTGGATTAGAATTTATCATGAACTACATAACACTCTTACCACATTACTAGGTTAACATAGTCACATTACATGATTGGCATAATCACATGTGAGTGTCTATTGACCTATTTTGACTAGTGTTACATTCTCCCCGTGTTAGAACAATTTCGTCCCGAAATTTATCTTGTGGATAAGGTTTTGTCAAATAGTTGGGGGTATTTTTCTCTCATCTGATGTTCACGTTCCCATGTAAATTCAGGTCCACGTAAAGAGTTTCATCGGACTTTGACTATGGGAATACGAATTTGCTTTAATCGTTTGACTTCTCGATCCATGATCTCGACAGGTTCTTCTAAAAACTTGAGTTTGGTATTGAATTGTATCTCATCGAGAGGTACAACAAGAGTGTCATCGGATAGACATATTTTGAGATTTGATACGTGAAAAACATCGTATACATTACTTAAATCTTGAGGCAACTTGAGTTGGTATGCAACAAAACCAATTTATGCCAGAATTTCAAAAGGTCCTATATATCGTGGGTATAGTTTGCCACATTTTACGAATCGAATTACACCTTTCAAAGGAGAGACTTTCAACATTAATTTATCTCCAACTTGGAATTCTAAAGGCTTGCGTCTTAGGTCAGCATAACTCTTTTGACGATCACGTGCAGCCTTTAATCGATCCTTAATTTGCACGATCTTTTCAGTTGTCTCGTGGATTATTTCTGGTCCAGTACATAAGGTATTGCCTGTACGTTCTCTGGCCATATGCGTATCTCTAACTTCTTCCCAAGATAGTGGGGAACGACATTTTCTTCCATAAAGAGCCTCAAACGGTGCAGCCCTGATGCTGGTGTGATGACTATTGTTTTAGGAAAACTCAATTAACGGTAAATGAGTATCCCACGCATTTCCAAAGTCTATTACACAGGCTCGGATCATATCTTCTTAAGTCCTAATGGTTCTCTCACTCTGACCATCAGTCTGTGGATGGTAAGCTGTACTCATGTCTAGACGTGTTCCTAAGGATTTTTGTAGAGATTGCCAAAATCGTGAAGTGAATCTACTATCACGGTCAGAAATAATAGAATTTGCAACCTCACAATTTCCTGAAGATAAACTCTAGTCAGCTTCTCCATCTTATCGTTCTCCTTAATAGGTAAGAAATGGGCGGACTTAGTCAATCTATCGACTTTTACCCAAATAGTGTCGAACGCACTAGGAGTTTTGGGTAACTTAGTGATGAAGTCCATTGAAATCTACTCCCATTTCCATTCTAGTATTTCCAGTTGTTGAAGTAAATCTGAAGGCTTTTGATGTTCTGCCTTCACTCTAGAACAAGTCAAACATTTGCTCACATAAGTAACAATTTCTGCCTTCATGTTTTGCCACCAATAATGTACTTTTAAATCCAAGTACATTTTGTCAGAGCCTGGATGCACGGAATATCTGGACTTGTGGGCTTCTTCTAAGACCAAGTCCCTGATTCCACCGAACTTAGGCATCCAAATTCGGTTCATAAAGTGTCGCGTTCCGTCATCTTTTTGTATAAGTTGCTTTTCCATTCCTAGCAAAGCTTCGTTCTTGATGTTTTCTTCTTTTAGAACCTTAAGTTGAGCTTCGATAATTTGTGCGGTAAAGTTAGAATGGATCGTTATAGTTAATGCTCGTACCCATCCGGGTTTAATATATTCTTTCCGGCTCAAGGCATCTGCTACCACGTTTGCTTTTCCGGAATGATAACGAATCTTACATTCGTAATCATTCAACAATTCAACCGATCTTCAGTGTCTCATATTAAGATATTTTTGTCGCATATGTGTTGGAGACTCTTATGGTCGGTAGAAATAGTAAACTTGGTACCGTATAAGTAATGTCTCCAAATTTTTAGTGAAAAAATTAAAGCTCCCAATTCAAGATTATGGGTAGTGTAATTATTCTCATGCACCTTAAGTTGTCATGATGCATAGGCAATAACTTTTCCTCTTTGCATCAACACACATCCCAATCCTTGATTTGATGCGTCGCAGTACACGATGAAATCCTCTGTCCCATCTGGAAGGGATAGGATTAGTGCAATACACAACATTTGCTTCAGTTTTTGAAAAGCAGCTTCTTGTTTGTCTTCCCAGTTGAACTTCGTATCCTTCTGGGTTAGTGTTGTAAATGGCTTGGCTATTTTGGAGAAATTCTCTATGTATCTTCGGTAATAGCCAGCAAATCCTAGGAATTGACGCACCTCTGTTGGCGTCTTTGGTGCTTCCCAATTCCTGATTGCTTCAACTTTGGATGGGTCAACATGATTCCCTTCGTTGCTAACTACATGACCTAAAAATTGTACTTCTCTAATCCGAAACTCACATTTGGAGAATTTAGCGTACAAATTTTCTTTTCTTAAGAGTTCCAAGATTATTTGCAGGTGTTGACCATGTTCTTCCTTGGTTCGTGAATATATCAATATATCATCTATAAACACGATCACGAATTTATCCATGTATGGTTTGCAAACTCGATTCATGAGATCCATAAACACTACTGGTGCATTGGTTAATCCAAAAGACATAACTAAGAACTCATAATGACCACAACGAGTTCTAAATGCTGTTTTTGGAATGTCGTCTTCTTATACTCTGAGTTGACGGTATCCTGATCTAAGATCTATCTTTGAGCAGTAGCTAGATCCTTGCAGTTGATCGAATAAATCATCAATTCTTGGAAGCGGATAACGATTCTTGATCGTTAGCTTGTTCAGCTCCCGATAATCAATACACATTCGAAAGGATCCGTCCTTCTTCTTGACAAACAAGATCAGTGCTCCCCAAGGTGATAGACTTGGTCGGATAAAGCCTTTGTCAAGAAGTTCTTGTAGTTGGCTACACAATTCCTTCATTTCAGATGGAGCCAACCGATAAGGAGATTTCGCTACTGGTGTTGCTCCTAGAATTAAGTCGATTCGAAACTCAACTTGTCGGATGGGAGGTATTCCAGGTAGATCTTCAGGAAACACGTCAGGGAAATCACATACTTGAGGTATGTCCTTTATGTCTTTTGTCTTTCTCTTCTTATCTACAATGTGGGCTAAGAATGTGCTAGATTCCTTATGTAGATATTTATGGGTCTTAGTACAAGAGATGACTTTGAGGTTCTTCCCAGATTTATCGCCATAGATAATCATAGCTTCGCCGTTTGGTAAGGGTAATCGTATGGATTTCTCATGACATAGAATTTCGGCGCGGTGTGAAAATAACCAATCCATGCCAATTATAAGATCAAAACTACCGATAGGCATTGGCATGAGGTTGACGTGAAAAAGGTAGTTAATAAGAGTTAACAGACAATTTTCTAGGATTTCACGTGTTTTCTCAGTTTGACCGTTAGCCAATTATACTTCATAGATTTCTTTTAATATGCTACACTTATGACTAAAATTTTTTCTAAATGTTGAGTCTATTGGGTTGCTTCATGGGCTCGGTCCGTAACCTAGTTTGAATGCCTGTATTGGGCCTGTCCAGCTGTGCATAATTTTGTATTAGGGTTTAGTATATAAGCTCTATGCATGCAGACATAGATGTTATCGCTTTTCATTGTTTTTTTTTCATATCTTCTGTAAACCCTAGCTCGCCTCTACAGCGGAAGTTCTTCATCGAGCTCTGCTGAGGCGTGACTCAGTTTTGAATCATAAGCATATGTTTGATTTTGTTCTGTGTTCATACTCGTATTGATCTTAAACTATTTGATTACGTTTATCGTACTTGTGAAAGATCTAATCGATCTAAGAGTTTCGAACTCATCAAGTGGTATCAGAGAAGGAGACTGTGTAATCCATACACACCTCTTCTGTCGAAGAAGTTCATAAGGTTTTAATTCCGCATTGATTGATATTTATTGAGCCGTCACTCTTTATTGACGTATGTCATTAACTGTTAATCTAACCCTAACGAAATATTACAAGTACGATCTTTTACAGGTTATCGATCAAAAGTATTTACAATGTCCAAGGACGATTTACAAACCAATCCGATCAATATTTCCAACAGCATAGGGTCAACAACAAGAACACTAATCTTGTATACACAAGACTATGAAGTTTGGACGCATCACTTTGAAGACTACATGAATGGATCGGAGGACAATGGGTATCTAATCTGGGAAGCAATCACTTCAGGCCTATTCGCTCAGTCAAGCACATGAAAGATTGTTAAAACATAGAAAGAATACAATCAGCTTGTCAATGACGTCAAAGACATTCCTCAGGATGAAAAAGAGAAGTTTCAGTGCAACATCAAAGCTCTACGGATGATAAGGTTTGCGCTGCAATCGGATACGTTTCGTTTAGTGAGCTCTTGTGCTACAGCTAAGCAGATCTAGGATAGATTGAAGGAATTATATTCGATAGATGAAGATCTGGAACATTGTGAAACCAGTCAAATTTTGGTCAAAAATTTATTGATCTATAATCTTAATTGGGATGAACCAAGTGGTAGAGTTTGTAACAAGGTTTCCAACAATATAAAGAACAATGAAATCCGAGTTATAACGAAGAAGTTATGACCAATCGAAAATCCGCGATAAAACCGGCAAAACACTTTTCAGTGTAAAAAGCGAATTTTTGATAAAAGGCTTTTTAGACTTAACAATCTGAATAAAAGTTGTAGAATATGTTAAACCGAGAACGTTCATAAAAAGAACGTCAACATCTGACTTCGTATGAGGAAGTTATGATTTTTCAAAGTTTCGGTTTAACAGTAGACAGCTAAAAATTCGAAATATAAATCGATCGATATTTAGCCGACACAACTTAAATGAGAATCGAAGGTCTCATCAAAAGTAGCACAACAGTCAAAGACAGACGAAAATGGATGTCGGATGAAGAAGTTATGAATTTTTAACGGATTCCCGTCCCGGTTTGTTTAAAATAATAATATTAAAAATCAATTCAAAATTAGCCAACGAATAGTAATGAAAGTCGTAGAGTATAAATTTACCTACGCGTGCATATAAAGAACGTCAAAAATGGAGTTCGTATGCAAAAGTTATGAATTTTACTAGTTTTGGCAAAAAAAATTAAAGAAAAATAGCAAAAATTGGGAATTTTCGCATGAACAGTAACGCCACGTCACCCTCGCATGTGAGGCCTCCACGTGTCGGCTGCTGATTGGACTGGAGCCTCGTGTGTTGTCTTCTGATTGGACCAGCCCCACGGTCCACTAAGCTGCGGACAGGCTCGCAGGAGACACCCCGCGGATGCTCCTCGGACACCCCCCTCGCATCGTGGCATCCTCCCATTGGACCGAAAGTTGGTCAAGTCCGAAGCCCCCATCTGTCCGACCCTCGCACGTGTACCCTTCGCATGAACGACGCGTGTGCTGCTGACTCATCGCCCTCGCCACCTGTCCCACTTCGGACCGCACCCTTGCACCCCTATATAAAGGGTGCGAGACTTCTCGGATTTGAGAGATTTTTCACCCCAAATTTTACCATTTTTCACCTTTTCACCCCCTCGACTTTCTCACGACCCCCGAAGGCCCGGGTATCACATCCAAAACCCGAAGCAAGCCCCGGAGCCTCGTAATTCTCGATAATTCATCCTCTGTCCTGTCGAAACTCTGCCCGGTTTGAGCTGGTTTAACGTCAAACAAACTCATTTTCGGGAAACGAAACGCTGCCCGAATCACCGCTTATCAAGGTGAGTTCATACCCCTATAATTTACATTTTTAATGGTTTCTAAATGCGTTTTAGGGGGGAATACAAGTTTAAAACAATATTAAATTGTATTAATAACTGTATGTGATAATAATCACGCAAATAGTTTCCGTATGCTTTCAAGAATTACCAAATACATCCAAAATGACTTAAAGACATGTTAAATCTTTAAAGTCATGTAAACTCCGTTAAATTATTTGAAAAATGTTTTAGAAACTATTTCAAATTATAAATGCCAAAAATCATGTTTATATAGGTATAAATATATAAATAAGATTTGAAGGGCTTAGGACTAATGAATTATCTTATTTCCTTTTCCTTGTTTGGATGTGGAGTTAAGGTTGTGTTATTTGTCCGAAGGTCGTTTCCTTCTTAATTATATATATATATATATATATATATATATATATATATATATATATATATATATATATATATATATATATATGTGTGTGTGTGTGTGTGTATATATACATATATCTATATATATACATATATCTATATATATATATATATATATATATATATATATATATATATATATATATATATTATACGTATATGAGTACAAAAGGTTACTCCTTTTAGTATCACCACCTTTGTATCGAGCTGAGCAAATGTGTTCATCCATGAGAAATCATGCTAATTAGATTAGAGAATATAAATTATAATTGGTATAATTTATGATTCACAACTAAATATACAAGTATGATTCACGACTGTATACTTTCCAAGGAAATTACCAACAATTCATTTATCTATACCAGGATATGTATAATGCCTTTAATATACGAATAACATATTAAAGAAGTAAAGATACATCATACCGGGTTTGCATTAACAAAGGTACGATATAGACTACCAGGGTTAGCAATCACGGGGTAATAATACATCATACCGGGTTTGCATTAACAAAGGTATGATACAGAGTACCAGGGTTAGCAATCACGGGGTAATAATACATTGTAAATCTCGTTGAAATAATAAATTTGTGGGACACTTCATGGTGTACTTATCTAAGTACGACTTTAAGTCCTGATCTAGTAACCAGAATCTCTTGTAGGGAGAGCGTGAATTTGTGTATAGATCTATATGGGACTGACAATCCCGCACCTCTACTGTTCGCTACAGTTTGGTCGGCAAGCCTAGGGTGTCTAATATCATTCCATTCCGACGCTTGAAGAATGTCGCCACAGGCATATCAGTCATATTAGTATGGTTAATAGAACTCACATGGATAAAACAATGAGTGAATTACTATATAATATGCTTCTCTTACAACAGTAAGAAAAGATAATTACATCCCGACCAAATATACCTTCTGTAGTTTTTACTTACACTAAAAACTACGTATCATGAAATCAAGTATGGTAAATATACTTGTACTTCTGTTTTTGAACATTTAAAACCACAAGGCAGTATTATGGATAATATAATATTTTCCAGGATTAATACTATGGTTTTTACCATAGAACATATATAACTAAGAATACTTTTACAAATGAAACGATTTATGGAATTAAACCATTCTTTCAAAAGAAACGGTTATGGGATTTAACCACTTATACAAAGGAAACGGTTTATGGGATTTAACCACTTACACAAAGGAAACGGTTTATCAGATTAAACCACTTTTACAAATGGAACGGTTTATGGGATTAAACCACTTTTTGTAACACCAAGATTTCCAAAAATAAAATTTTCATATAATTAATCACTTTAATATTAAAAACACTTGTTTAAAATCTTATTCACATTCAAATTACAAGACGTAGTTTCATTTCCGTTATAAAAGAAGACCAGGATCCTCCAAAACACAATTCTTCCTTCGGTGTGTACAATCGAACCGTTGCCATCCCGCGTTACTGTGAGAACCTGAAACAACGTAACATAAACAACGTAAGCACGAAGCTTAGTGAGTTCCCCAATATACCTTACGCACATACGCCTTCCGGCCCGGATCTTTCGATCCACATAATATCGCCTTCCGGCCCGGATCTTTCGATCCTCATAACTTTGCCTTCCGGCCCGGATCTTTCGATCCACATAACATCGCCTTCCGGCCCGGATCTTTCGATCCACATAACATTGCCTTCCGGCCCGGACCTTTCGGTCCACAAGATAATCGCCTTCCGGCCCGTACACATATATAACACATAATACAAATACTCTAACACATAAAGCACATATATCACATATCATACCTGACCTTTCTGTCACATAATACCTTGCCTTCCGGCCCATATATAAACATGTATATCACACGTAGCAGCTAACTTTCCATTCATAGCATATAAACATAACACACAACATACTTGACCTTCCGGTCACACAATCAAACCCTTCCGGGTGAGGTATAGTGAGAAGACTCACCTCGTAGTACGCAGGCTATAACCTCTTCGAGCTACTCGCGCACAATCCGCTAGCCCGCAGGTTCCCTATAATACCACAGCCCTAGTTAATGATCTTATCAAACAATACAACTGACCCCTCTAAGATATATACAGGTCAACGGTCAATTTTGACCGGACTCGTCGAGTACAAAGGGTAACTCGACGAGTATAGGCATCCTGACACCACTCGCCGAGTCTGAAGAACGACTCGACGAGTTCCAGTAAGTCTTCAAGCTACTCGCCGAGTCTGAAGAACAACTCGGCGAGTCCTAGTGAATCTTCAAGCTACTCGCCGAGTCTGATCATTGGACTCGGCGAGTCCTCGCCATGCAGTCAATCAACTGCCTCCTGTAATTCGCATGATTCCGCAATATATAGATATGGGACTTCCTGGACCTTTACACATACTATTACTGGGATTTAAACACTTGTAACAACTCTATAATCTATCAAATCCTTAAATGGGTTTCCTAAACCCTAGATTCGTGTACAACACCAAAACTACAGAAATGATCCGAGAATTACCTGGAAAACGTGATCCCTGCGTCCCCAACCTTCAGAGCTCAACCCCTTGATCCTCCTTTGATCACCACCTAGCCTCTCCTTGCCTAACAACCTCTTTAAGCTTCCACTAGCCTTCACCCTTGCTCCAGATGTCCACAGCCGTTTAGGTTATCTTCAATCGGTCAAAAGACGAGACATGACGGCCCTAAAGACATTATATACGATCCAGAATCGAAACGGCTAGGGTTTTCCCACTGAACAGCGTCGACTCGCCGAGTCCATACCTGGACTCGTCGAGTCCAGTCGTGAACCCGCGACCAACTCTGCGACCCTACTCGGCGAGTCTGGCTCCAACTCGCCGAGTCTCCCCTTTAAAACACCCCAAAATGCAATTTAGCAATACTTGAGATTTTGGGCTGTTACAACTCTCCCCCACTAGAATTAGACTTCGCCCTCGAAGTCTCACTCTGAAAATAGTTCTGAATGCTGCTCCCGCATCACCCGTTTCGGCTTCCCTAAACACTTCCGATATCTTCCGAGGTCGCTACTGAACCAATACCAGAGGTACCTCCTTGTTCCTCAGAACCTTGATCTTCCGATCTTCGACGGCCACTGGCCTCTCGACGTAACACAGGCTCACATCCACCTAATCGTTCTCTAGTAGAACCACTGCTGACTCATCCGCTATACACCTCTTCAACTGCGACACATACCAGTGTCATGGATCCGTCCCAATTCCGTTGACAGCTCCAAACGATAGGCCACCCTTCCTACCTTCGCACCTTCACGAAAAAAACCAACATACCGGGGCCCCCCATTTACCCTTCTTCCTAAATCGAAGCACCCGCCAGAAATACGAAGTCGCTGACCTGAATCACATACTCGTAATGGCGTCTGCCTGCATAACTTTCCTGTTAACTCTAAACGATCACTAACTCTCCTTAACCTGCTGAGTCTGCTCTGTCGACTGAAGCCCAAACTCTGTACTGTCCATCTCTCTCTGTAACCGAGAACCACCCAAGATGCAACTCTGCTCTTAAACCCCAACAATCACTCGAACAATGAGGGTTAGGAAGCCCTGAACCACCGGATCCCCGATCCAAAGCCCACTTTGTCCATCCCAGACCAACTGAGAGATCCATTCTCACTCCCAGAGTAACTCTCACAAATTCTCCTCTTGCCATCATATACACATGCTGAACTAGCCCCAACCCTCGTAGGTTGGAAGACCCGATACACTGATGATATCCTCGAACACCTCCCAAGATGAGCCACTACATCCACCCTACACTCTGATCAGATTCACACTGAAAATTTAAAATTTTCTCTCTCCATGCATCCCTGCTGAGCCTCAACAGACATCCCAACCGGATGGGTTCCTACTCCACTGCCGCGAACACGATGCTCAGAACCATACTCGAAGTACTCTAACCATAACTCTGCTCTGCAGCTTTCACTTTCGTGAACTTGCACCCCCTTCGGAGTTACATACCCTCCTCTTTTCCTTTTCCACGGAACTCTCTTGAACATAATGCCACTCCAACCGGTGCCACGGTGCTCGCCCCAAGCGACACCACCCTTTCTGCGTAACTGCCATTCACATACTCTGGTTCTCATTGCAGGGGCTCTCAATCCCACGCACTCTCTCCACTCATCAAAATCACTGCCTCCGCTAAACAAGATCAACAACCCAGGGCCAGACCTTCCAATGCAATCACAGTGCAACATACGTGATCCGCAAATCTCAAACTAATCCAGCAATACCAACAGAGTCTCCAGTATGACTGGACCGACTCTCATAACACATACTAGCCACTCGAGGCTATATCTCTGTGGGTCCGTACACCCAACTCTGCGAACCCTCAGGTTCTAACTCTGGGAACCTTCCGGTTCCAGCTCTAGAAACATGCACAATATAATCCCGTGGGATTAATGCAGTACAACCAACACGTACCTTAAACGTACCAATACTCTGATCGCAAAATTCCGTTTACTTACTCAAGCTCGATCCCGACCTCCTCTCAGGCCTCCACAATCAAATGCCCTAGGTCTGTATCTCGCCCTGCATACCCAACACTCGCTCTCGTCGGCCTATACTTTGCGCTGACAAACACTGCTGAATCCCAACAGCTAAGCACCCTTACATATTCATCGATCTCCCGGAGAATTTTACAATTCTCCCCCACTAAAGCACTGACTAACTGCCACCGATCGTCATTAACGACCTTTCAGAACCATCCTGCACAAAGAGAACATTTACCCACTAACTGCTTCCCACAAGCGTAAGCAACCCTCAGCAAAACACATCTCCTCCCTGATCAATCCGCTCAAAAGAATCCGATCTTTCAATTATCCACTCCACAACTGCAGGTACTACCCGTCATTCAACCCTGTGCCGCACCTCCACTATCAACCCTCACGAACGATGACCAACGGAATTCCCAAGCAATAACCCATAACCAAACCCACAACCTGCCAAAGGTTGAATATCGCATCGAAAACCGCACAAAGTTACCGGCACTAAAACCAGACTATAACCATACCAAACCATCAGGGAACAACGAATGCCAGAACGAAACCTGAAGCACCAGCCCATAACCATGCCAATCCCGCGAAACAACGAATACCGCATCGAAATCCACACTACCAGCACAAACAATACGCCACAATCAACGCAAGCTAATCAAGACATCAAGACAGCATCATACCCGCAGCTGCCCCCCGGCACTGCTCCGTCTCCCTCTGCCGCAAGCCGATAAGCACAACCCTGAGCCCTTGGGCTCTACTCCATCCTGTCCTCCTCCTGAACTCCTCAAGGTGGCCGGTGCTAGAGCCTGCACCGATCCTGCAAAAGCTGTGGACATTTGACCCTCAAATGTCCAACCTGCCGACACTGATAACAAATCCTGGGATCCCGAATTGGCACTGACTGCCGACAATCCCGTGCACCATGCCCTTCCTTTCCGCACTCGCGGCATGCACCATTGGCCAACAAGCTCCGGTGCCATCTCTCTCACACTTCCCACAAGTGTGACCGCTCTGATCCCCCATTTCAACGTCTACGGTTCTGAACCGTTTCAGCGCCGACTGCGACTGCATCGGGGCCTGTCCCAGCTCACGCAACTGCAACTTAACCTCTAACTCACGCCACATGGCGGCCTTCTGCAACTCCAACAGGGTCTCGCACCTCCGCGCAGACACGAACTGTCTGATACCCCCTTGAGCTTACTCGAATATCGGGCATCTGAGCCTGCTCCGAAGCGAACTCAGGGCAAAACATCGCCCTCTCAACAAACATCCCGGTGCTCTCAGTCACCGACTCCAAATCCTGCCTCAGCTTAACGAACTTCCGAGCCAATTTCTCCCGTTCATCCCGCGGAACATAGCGAGTACTGAACATCCCTCTGAATTGATCCCATGAAACCGCAGCCCTCTGCGCATCAGAAAATGACCTCGTGGTCAATCTCCACTAATCCTTCGCCCCGAGCCTCAACAGGTTCAGAGCACACCCCACCCTCTGATCAGTAGGGCATAAACTCGTGGAGAAGCACCCCTCCATGTCTGATAACCATCTCATAGCAACAATCGAGTCCTGAACTCCATCGAATGTGGGAGGCTTCGCATAATAGAAGTCCCGATACTAAAAACCCCGACTAGTCCCTTTCTTTGCCGTTGCTACAGCCGTTGCAACCGCCGCGGCAGCCGTCTCTGCGAAAGCCGCATATCGCTCATCAAACTACTTCAATCATAGTGGTCCTGATCGACCCAAACAATTCTGGCGACTCAGCCCGCAACAATGCAGCAACCTCATCACGCCGGATTTGTCCCAAGAACAGGGACTTACTCTCAACATAGACGACAACTCTCCGTACTGCGAAACTCGTCTGAACTCTTCACTGCTACCACTATAACCCAACCTGCTATTCTCAATTAGGTGTGGTGTGGTTCTCGACTACCTCAGCCCCAACTGATTGTCTGTTCACGGTAAATCTCGGTCTCGCGGTACACCCGCTATCTGATGCTCTGAGGAAAGTCATTATCAATAACTACCTGCAGGGTGTACTCCCAATTCCAGAACTGAAACACCAGACCTCTCGCGTCTTGCACACGAGCATAAATGACACTACTCACCCAAAAGGTGACCTCTCCTTTGTCGTCTGATTGCTCAACTCAACTGAAATTCTCCCCTGTCTTCGACTCTTACCAAAATATTCTGGTAGGCACTTGTCTTTCCCTTCGAGGAACGCCTCTCCGTACTCAGTCATGGTCTACAGGCCTGAAACCCATAGCGTCCAATCTCTACCTCATTGGTCATAACCGGATAACAAAATAGCCACCAGCATCATCCACTACGAACCATGGTACTCATCCCATGACATCCCTCCTCAACATGCTTCAGTGTATGGTACCTGAACCATAGCACCACTCCTCTATCTGCTCCAAAATATACCACTCGGACCACAACATCTATCTCAATCTGTTCCGATGTATGGTGCCCGGACCATAACATCACTCTGTATCCGCTCCGATGTATGGTATCCGAACCATAACATCACCCCTCAATCTGTTCCTTAGGACCTTTAGGATGCTCCCTGTATCAAGTATGGGTCCTCTGCTTTCAGTAGTACGGGCCCATACTACCTGCCACATCTACCCATACTTTCCACACGGACCATCCCAGAGTTCCTAAATAGCTGATCGACCTGCTCTTTTTCACCAATCCCATCTTGTATGCTCGCTCCCCAGCGAAATCCTCTACTCTACCCGCGCACTCATCTGGCTAGGTTTACTCCCTAGTCCCTTCCGCTGTCCTCCCACTTCTTTGCTATCAGCTGCTGAAGAGTTCCCAATGATGCCAGCCCTCTACCTCCTGAGTATCGTCATACTCACTTGGTAGCTGACTCCCATCATCGATAACTCCACAAAGCACAAAGCAAGCAGCATTCGAGCATTGAAGCATACATAGGACTCCCTATCTGTGGTAGCTCCACCTTCTCGACTCATCCTCGGAAGTACCTCTGTACTCCGTAGCTTTACCCCTTGAGCGTTCTAACTAGATACTCTCACTCATCACATACACACAAAAGCATAACGCACATATAACAGCAACCCGAGACTAAGGCTTCACAAATCAGGGCACTCTAGTCCTAAGATGTGAAATACCTAGCCTGTCTCTAGCATGCAATAATATCTCATAAAGTGCATAATAGATATTCCATAATACAAAAGTAAGGGTATTTTGGGAAATCACCGTTTGGCTCTGGCTGATTGTACACACTGCTCTTTCTTGCTTTCTCTTTGAACTCTTATTCACTTTTAGAAAACCATTTATTTGGAAAACTTTTTTTTTTTTTTTTACTTCCTCAGTTTGAGTCCAGATTTACCCGTAGGCGCGTCCGAATCCCTCAAACCTGGCTCTGATACCAATTTGTAACACCAAGATTTCCAAAAATAAAATTTTCATATAATTAATCACTTTAATATTAAAAACACTTGTTTAAAATCTTATTCACATTCAAATTACAAGACGTAGTTTCATTTCCGTTATAAAAGAAGACCAGGATCCTCCAAAACACAATTCTTCCTTCGGTGTGTACAATCGAACCGTTGCCATCCCGCGTTACTGTGAGAACCTGAAACAACGTAACATAAACAACGTAAGCACGAAGCTTAGTGAGTTCCCCAATATACCTTACGCACATACGCCTTCCGGCCCGGATCTTTCGATCCACATAATATCGCCTTCCGGCCCGGATCTTTCGATCCTCATAACTTTGCCTTCCGGCCCGGATCTTTCGATCCACATAACATCGCCTTCCGGCCCGGATCTTTCGATCCACATAACATTGCCTTCCGGCCCGGACCTTTCGGTCCACAAGATAATCGCCTTCCGGCCCGTACACATATATAACACATAATACAAATACTCTAACACATAAAGCACATATATCACATATCATACCTGACCTTTCTGTCACATAATACCTTGCCTTCCGGCCCATATATAAACATGTATATCACACGTAGCAGCTAACTTTCCATTCATAGCATATAAACATAACACACAACATACTTGACCTTCCGGTCACACAATCAAACCCTTCCGGGTGAGGTATAGTGAGAAGACTCACCTCGTAGTACGTAGGCTATAACCTCTTCGAGCTACTCGCGCACAATCCGCTAGCCCGCAGGTTCCCTATAATACCACAGCCCTAGTTAATGATCTTATCAAACAATACAACTGACCCCTCTAAGATATATACAGGTCAACGGTCAATTTTGACCGGACTCGTCGAGTACAAAGGGTAACTCGACGAGTATAGGCATCCTGACACCACTCGCCGAGTCTGAAGAACGACTCGACGAGTTCCAGTAAGTCTTCAAGCTACTCGCCGAGTCTGAAGAACAACTCGGCGAGTCCTAGTGAATCTTCAAGCTACTCGCCGAGTCTGATCATTGGACTCGGCGAGTCCTCGCCATGCAGTCAATCAACTGCCTCCTGTAATTCGCATGATTCCGCAATATATAGATATGGGACTTCCTGGACCTTTACACATACTATTACTGGGATTTAAACACTTGTAACAACTCTATAATCTATCAAATCCTTAAATGGGTTTCCTAAACCCTAGATTCGTGTACAACACCAAAACTACAGAAATGATCCGAGAATTACCTGGAAAACGTGATCCCTGCGTCCCCAACCTTCAGAGCTCAACCCCTTGATCCTCCTTTGATCACCACCTAGCCTCTCCTTGCCTAACAACCTCTTTAAGCTTCCACTAGCCTTCACCCTTGCTCCAGATGTCCACAGCCGTTTAGGTTATCTTCAATCGGTCAAAAGACGAGACATGACGGCCCTAAAGACATTATATACGATCCAGAATCGAAACGGCTAGGGTTTTCCCACTGAACAGCGTCGACTCGCCGAGTCCATACCTGGACTCGTCGAGTCCAGTCGCGAACCCGCGACCAACTCTGCGACCCTACTCGGCGAGTCTGGCTCCAACTCGCCGAGTCTCCCCTTTAAAACACCCCAAAATGCAATTTAGCAATACTTGAGATTTTGGGCTGTTACACTTTTACAAATGGAACGGTTATGGGATTAAACCACTTTTACAAATGGAACGGTTATGGGATTAAACCACTTCTACAAATGAAACGGGTTAGGGAATTAAACCACTTATCAAATGAAACTTAGTCATTCAATCTCTGTAAACCAGTATAACATAAAAGACCTTTAGTGGTTAATTCTATCATTCCTTAGTTATTACATCAGAGTTACATATAAGTAATATCCGATTGACAGTGAAATGTGTGACTTCCGCCTTACTTCCTGTTCCTTGTTTGGTTGTGGGATTAGGCCAGATACACCCATTTAACTGTCATTTCGATATTAGGTTATACATAATTAATATAAACTATGTAATTATAGAGGGAAACTATTGAGTTTATCTGTTTATCACCTCAGGAAATATAGGATTTTCTAGAGGAACCAGTGAAATTTTCCAAAGAACCTAGAGTATACTTTACAGAACTAAAATACTTATGAACTCACCAGCTTAAATGTTGATCTACTCTTTTCAAATAACTTGAATTCTCAGGAATCCAGTAGACAGGTACACTCCCGAAGCTCTTGAGAAGACTACCTAGTACCGTACCGCGACTCTTGTCTTCTACTATACCCACTTTGGTGTTTGAATATGTAATGTTTAAACATTTATGTAAAACTTATACTTATTAATGAAATGGTTGTTTGTACTTGGATTACTATATTGCATGTGTTGTGATACTTATATGAAGTCCTCCGCCCCCGAACGTTTCCGCCGTTCTGGTTTGGGGGTGTGACAGATTGGTATCAGAGCATTGTTTATAGTGAACTCAGTATATCAGTCATAAAACATATACAACTATAAACCCATTGGGATAAAAACACTCTGACCAAGATTTATACTTTAAAAATATAACAATATTTTATAAAAGTATAAGTACATGCAGAATATATATACTAGAATGATTATCACAAGAGGAACAAAACAAATGTATTTGGATGTTGAACATTACAGTTAAACCTAGACAGTTATGTAATCATATATGGGATCAATACAGCCTGATCAACTATATTCATTTGAGATATGACCAACATGTGTTTGGGAGTGATTGTATTGTTGCAACAAGTCTAAAACTTACCTACGTACGAGATGAATTGTAGAACCAAACACAAAGGTTAAAATACTATAGGAGTATTTTAGGATGCTATAACAAGAAAACTGAAAACTTATCAACTTCTAATAACTGGGAGTCCAAGAATCAAATACCATGGAACTATTTTAAATAAACTTTTGGGAAATGTTAAAAAGATCTTTTCTGATAAGCCTATAAGTACTAAGCGGATACGTTAAGGTTATATATAGCCGAGATTTTATGGACTTAGAATAGGTGATTTTCACTCTACTTCCTTTTCCTTGTTTGGATGTGGTTTTAGAGTAGGATTACTTATTTGAAGGTCTATTTGAACTGGATTATATATAATCGATACACCCCATGTGATTATAGGAGCACTAGGAAGGATCACCTTTGTAAAAATTTAAATTTTCTCATAGATTCTTTAGACATTCCCATTCTCGTATAAACCCCTTAGATAAATACTCTGGAAATCAATAGAAGAGTCAAGGAGGATCCAACAAAATTTCATTAGGGGAATCCCAAGAAAGAAAAATATGAGAAGTACATAAACTATAGAAATCATTTAGTGCCCTTACCCTATTAAGGACACCAATGAGAGATTCACATGAACTTTCGAGATTCAAAACCTTCATTACGAAGCAATGGGGACCAGGGTCAAAATCAGAAGTAAGACAGCCCGGGAATTCAATGTACCTACAGAGGAGAAAAACACCGTATAGATACCAGGAGAGAATAAATCAATACCAGGAGAGAATAAAATGGAGAACAAAGCAAAACCACGCATAAGAGAAATTTTCCTTAATCAGCCGTAAGATGAAATTCTTTCAATCCATAACACAAAACCCTTAGGTTTCCTCTCATTTCAAAACTTCAGAAGTACCCTTGAGAAGAGTACCAGGCCATTCTAGCCTACATAGTAGACATGAAACTTCAAACGAAAAGCACATAAGTAGTCTTAGAAGTCAGTAACTACTGAAATACCTCAATAGATCTCATAGGAAAATCATTGTACCACAGGTCAAGTTCAAGAATAGAGACTAAGAACTCATTAACTTGATCTATCGTTGCTAAGTGTATACACGAGGGTGGTATATACGTTAGATTTAACAAGATTAAGGATGTGTGCTTCCGCCCTATCTCCTATTCCTTGTTTGGTTGTGGACCTGGGGAAGAGTCACCCATTTGAACGTTTTGGGAAATCTAAATTATATACGACTTGTATACACGAGGTGATGATGGATGAGCCAAGTATGAGTCTGATCAGGAAGTTCGGAACAAAAGCCAGCATCATGTATTCTACCAGGTAGAATTCAACATTAGACCACGACAGTGGGTCGAGCTACTAAATGACTACGTATTTGAAATTCATTATCATCTCGACAAAGCCAATATAGTAACTAACACCCTAAGTCGAAAAGAGTACCTAGGTCATAGTTCTAATCATTGACTATGATAACCCATTCAAATCTCTCCACACAAAGTAAGGAGGCTCAACAGGAAGCCGTGAGACCTGAAAATGTGGCTAGTAGAGAAGATAACTGGAACGTGTGAGAGCACGGTATACGAATATCTGTTATCTGCACTGAGATACTAGAATCATCTTCTAGTTCAGGCCATCACTCAAAAATCTCTAGGAACTAGAGTAGTCATGATTTGATGGGATCATCTATGGTAAAGAATGGGATACCCATTTAGCAATTAGTCGAGACCATTATCACACTAGCGTTCAAGTTGCTCCATCCAAAACCTTATGTGGTCACAAGTACAGATCCCATCTGCACTAGACTAAATTAGGTAATACGCAACTAGCTAGAGATCCAATTTCAACACCTCACCCTCGCTGATCTAGAATTCATCCGAGAAACTACCAAAAACAAAATACGAATCAGGAAGCTCCATAAAGCTTCCACAGTTAACCAGACAAACAACGACTTCGATAAATGAAAACCCTTGGAATTCCAGGATTGATGACCTTATCATATGAAGGTCTCACTCAAGAAAGACAAGATGTGCTTTATAAAGCGTGAAATACAAAACTCAAAGTACATAAGACCATTTGAGGTTATTACCAGAATCGGTCTTGTACCTTTAAACTTAGACTACCACAAAAACTTTATAACATTCATCCCATCTTTCGCATATCTAATTTTAAGAGGTGTCTATCCGATAAAACACTTGTTATTTCACTTGATGAAATCAAGTTATATAAAAGTCTACACTCTGTAGAACAACGAATAAAAACCATGGATAGGGAAATCTAAAGAACCACACAAATTCTTATCCCGTTAGTGAAGGTTCGTTGGATTACAAATCAGGGACCTGAATTCACTTGGGAAAGGGAAGATTAGACCTAGTCCATGAGTATCACTTTAGACTTAAATTCGGGACGAAATTCCCTCTAACGGGGGGATAATATGACACCAGTCAAATTTTGGTCAATAATTTATTGATCTATAATCATAATTGGGATGAACCAAGTGGTAGAGTTTGTTACAAGGTTTCCAAAAATATAAAGAACGCTGAAATCCGAGTTATAACAAATAACTTATGACTAATCGAAAATCCGCGATAAAACCGGCAAAACATTGTTCAGTGTAAAAAGCGAATTTTCGATAAAAGGCTTTTTAGACTTAAAAATCTAAATCAAAGTTGTAGAATATGTTAAACTGAGAACGTTCATAAAAAGAACGTCAAAATCTGACTTCGTATGAGGAAGTTATGATTTTTCGAAGTTTCGGTTTAGCAGTAGACAGCTAAAAATTCGAAACATAAATCGATCGATATTTAGCTGACGCAACTTAAACGAAAATCGAAGGTCTCGTCAAAGTAGCACAACGGTAAAAAGACAGACGAAAACGGACGTCGGATGAAGAAGTTATGAATTTTTAACGGATTCCCTTCCCAGTCTGTTTAAAATAATAATATTAAAATAAATTCAAAATTAGGCGACGAAGTATAAACGAAAGTCTTAGAGTAGAAATTTACCTATGCGTGCATATAAAGAACGTCAAAAATGGAGTTCGTATGCAAAAGTTATGAATTTTACAAATTTTGGCAAAAAAATAAAGAAAAATAGCAAAAATCGGGAATTTTCGCATGAATAGTAACGCCACGTCACCCTCGCATGCGAGGCCTCCACGTGTCAGCTACTGATTAGACCGAAGCCCCGTGTGTCGTCTTATGATTGGACCAACCCCGTGGTCCACTAAGTTGCGGAAAGGCTCACAAGAGACACCCCGCGGATGCTCCTCGGACGCCCCCTCGCATCGTGACATCCTCCCATTGGACTGAAACTTGGTCAAGTCTGAAGCCCCCATCTGTCCGACCCTCGCACGTGTACCCTTCGCATGAATGACACGTGTGCTGCTGACTCCTCGCCCTCGCCACCTATCCCACTTCGGACCGCACTCTCGCACCCTATATAAAGGGTGCGAGACTTCTCGGATTTGAGAGTTTTTTCACCCCAAATTTCACCATTTTTTACCTTTTCACCCCCTCGACTATATCACGACCCCCAAAGGCCCCGGTATCACATCCAAATCCCTAAGCAAGCCCCAAATCCCCGTAATTCTCGAGAATTCATCCTCTCTCCTGTCGAAACTCTGCTTGGTTTGAGTTAGTTTTTCGTCAAACAAACTCTTTTCCGGGAAACGAAACGCTGCCCGAATCACCGCTTATCAAGGTGAGTTCATACCCCTATAATTTACATTTTTAATGGTTTCTAAATGCTTTTTAGGGGGGAATAAAAGTTTAACACAATATTAAATTGTGTTAAAACCTGTATGTGATAATAATCACGCAAATAGTTTCCGTATGCTTTCAAGAATTACCAAATACATCCAAAATGACGTAAAGCCATGTTAAATCTTTAAAGTCATGTAAACTCCATTAAATTATTTGAAAAATGTTTTAGAAACTATTTCAAATTATAAATGCCAAAAATCATGTTTATATAGGTATAAATATATAAATAAGATTTGAAGGGCTTAGGACTAATAAATTATCTTATTTCCTTTTCCTTGTTTGGATGTGGAGTTAAGGTTGTGTTACTTGTCCGAAGGTCGTTTCCTTCTTAATTATATATATTATACATATATGAGTACAAAAGGTTACTCCTTTTGGTATCACCACCTTTGTATCGGGCTGAGCAAATGTGTTCATCCATGAGAAATCATGTTAATTAGATTAGAGCATATAAATTATAATTGGTATAATTTATGATTCAAAACTAAATATACAAGTATGATTCACAATTGTATACTTTCCAAGGAAATTACCAAGAATTCATTTATGTATACCAGGATATGTATAATGCCTTTAATATACGATTAACATATTAAAGAAGTAAAGATACATCATACCGGGTTTGCATTAAGAAAGGTACGATACAGAGTACCAGGGTTAGCAATCACGGGGTAATAATACATCATACCGGGTTTGCATTAACAAAGGTACGATACAGAGTACCAGGGTTAGCAATCACGGGGTAATAATACATTGTAAATCTCGTTGAAACAAAAAAAATTTCAGACCCTTCACGGTGTACTTATCTAAGCACGACTTTAAGTCCTGACCTATTAACCAGAATATCTTTTAGGGGAGCGTGAATTTGTGTATAGATCTATATGGGACTGACAATCCTGCACCTCTACTGTTCGCTACAGTTTGGCCGGAGGCCTAGGGTGTCAAATATCATTCCATTCCGATGCTTGAAGAACGTCGCCGCAGGCATATCAGTCATATTACTATTGTTAATAGAACTCACATTGATAAAAGAATGAGTGAATTACTAAGTAATATGCTTCTCTTAAAACAGTAAGAAAAGATAATTACATCCCGACCAAATATACCTTCTGTAGTTTTTACTTACAGTAAAAGCTACGTATCATGAAATCAAGTATGGTAAATATACTTGTACTTCTGTTTTTGAACGTTTAAAACCACAAGGCTGTATTATGCATAATATAATATTTTCCAGGATTAATACTAAGGTTTTCACCATAGAACATATATAACTAAGAATACTTTTACAAATGAAAAGGTTTATGGAATTAAACCACTCATTCAAAAGAAACGGTTATGGGATTTAACCACTTATACAAAGGAAACGGTTTATGGGATTTAACC
The DNA here is from genome assembly GCF_002870075.4 of Lactuca sativa. Classification (NCBI taxonomy): domain Eukaryota; kingdom Viridiplantae; phylum Streptophyta; class Magnoliopsida; order Asterales; family Asteraceae; genus Lactuca; species Lactuca sativa. The sequence continues at coordinate 289,263,443 of NC_056625.2, read as the reverse complement.
ACTTACACAAAGGAAACGGTTTATGGGATTAAACCACTTTTACAAATGGAACGGTTTATGGGATTAAACCACTTTTACAAATGGAATGATTATGGGATTAAACCACTTTTACAAATGAAACGGGTTATGGAATTAAACCACTTATCAAATGAAACTTAGTCATTCAATCTCTGTAAACTGGTATAACATAAAAGAACTTTAGTGGTTAATTCTATAAGTCCTTAGTTGTTACGTCAGAGTTATATATAAGTAATATCTGATTGATAGTGAAATGTGTGACTTCCGCCTGATTTCTGTTCCTTGTTTGGTTGTGGGCTTAGGGCAGATACACCAATTTCACTGTCAGTTCGATATTAGGTTATACATAATTAATATAAACTAAGTAATTACAGAGGGAAACTATTGAGTTTATCAGTTTATCACCTCAGGAAATATATGATTTTCTGGAGGAACCAGTGAACTTTTCCAAAGAACCTAGATTATACTTTACAGAACTAAAATACTTATGAACTCACCAGCTTAAATGCTGATCTACTCTTTTCAAATAACTTGAATTCTCAGGAATCCAGTAGACAGGTACACTCCCGAAGCTCTTGAGAAGACTACATAGTACCGTACCGCGACTCTTGCCTTCTACTATACCTACTTTGGTGTTTGAATACGTAAAGTTTAAACACTTATGTAAAACTTATACTTATTAATGAAATGGTTTTTTGTACTTGGATTACTATATTGCATGTGTTGTGATACTTACATGAAGTCCTCCGCCCCCGAACGTTTCCGCCGTTCTGGTTTGGGGGTGTTACAAACACTCTATCCAAACTCTCTTGTTATCTGAGTTTGGTGACTTTAAGCAGAAGCCTGAAGAAAAACTTGTTAAAACTTTCGATCGCTTCAATTATCTTCTGAGTAAGATGATACAGCATGGAATTGAAAGAAAGGTAAATGAACAAAAAGTCACTTTCATGAACAACCTCAGATCTAAATGGATGGTTGTTATGTCAACAGTCAAAGCTCATCAACAGTTCATGTCTTACTCTCTGGCAAAACTGGTGGGTACTTTAAAATCCCATGACAAGTCTTTATCAAAGGAAACGAATGTGGTCTCGGGTATGGGTTCTTTAGCTCTTGTATCCAAAGGAAAGAGTTCCGTTGAAGAAGAAGAGGAATTAGATTTTGCAGATTTTGATCTAACCGGCAAAGAATACGCCATGATGGTGTCAAATCCCAGAAAATTCATTAAGAAGAAATTCCCAGCCAACAAGAACCGAAACTGACAGGGAAGTTATAGTGACGAAAGGATCAACGAGGAACCGAAGATGGGGTCAAAATCCGAAGAGTCAAAGAAGGAAGCTAAAGTTGGAGGAGACTCAGGATTCAACTGTCATTACTATGGAGGCAAAAATCATTTTGCTAAAGACTGTATGCTGAGAAAGAAAGAAGAAAAGACAAACGAAGAAGATGAAGAAGCGAGCCTCCTGAGAAGATTGGAGGAAATAAAGAAAAGAAAGTCTGTTGTTAATAACTCTACCATGAATGCTTTGATTGTGCAGGGTACAAATAACAGTGATGAATTCGGTGGTGTGGAGGTCTGGTCCACAAATTCTGAGGATGATGAAGTAAGGAAGCCTACTCACGGAAAAGCTATGCTGGAAAAAGCAGAACAGGCAATGGGGAGATGCTTTGCAGTGACCGAGGGTGTGTCCCAAGTGAGAGGATACACAACTGATGGGGGAATCGAAGACGAAAGAGAGCGAGAGGATAGATGTTTTGCTGCCAAGCCTGTTAGTGCTCAGATCAATGAATGTGATGAGTTGATAAAAAAGGTACAGAATATTCTTGCTTTTCTAAAAATACCTGCTAATGATTATGAAAAGGAATTAAATAATTTAAAGTCAAAATTCTCAAGCATAAGTAGCAGTCTCACCTAAACTCGTGTCACAAATTCTAACCTAACTGATGAAATCAGCAGGATTTCTTCAAAGAGTGAGGAACGAAGAATGTGGATCAAGCAGAAGGAAAATGAGTTAATTAGATCTAATGATGATTCTATTTATTTGCAGAGAGACAATCTTAAACTTCTTAAATAGAGATATGTTTTTTGTTTAATTGCTAAGAGAATTTATTTTAACATCACTCAATTGCATCTTGATTGTGAAATAGGGAAGAAGATAAATCGTATGATTTTACCTTTCCTTGAATTAAAGGAGGATGAAATCGATGCTGAAGCCTACAACTGTGAAAGTGTTGTATCTTCTGACGAAGTGTCTCCAGCATACAAAATAGGTCTGGACAAAATTGAATCCTACATAAAGTCCAAGGACCACAAAGACATGCTCAAAAATCTATTAGATGAAAATGATAGATTGAAATTGAAAGCCGAAACTATACAAAAATTTGACTCCTTGAATGCCAATTTAAGTTAAGAAAACAAAATTGATGTTGAAAATACATCTAAACTTAATGAGGATGATCATATGAGTGAAATTTCTGTAGAAGATTTGGTAGATTGTTCCGAATTAGCCAAAAACGAACCCAAGTCCCATAAGAACCTAATTTCTGAAAACTCAGTTGAGTTTGATCATTCCTTTACCGACAAGTCCAAAATTCTCAAAGCTAAAGATATTGTGTACCAAAAGCTTCAAACTACTCCTAACCAAGTCTACATAGTGTCGAGAATCACTCCACAACAAACTGCAGAGTTAACTGATATGGTAGAAGAAGACAATGCTGGTGGATGTGATGAATTCTTCTGGTCGGCCCCAATAGACAACGCAGACGAGACAAAGGGTCTTTCTTAGGAAACCTCATGGAGAGTGAAAGGTAGATACATACCTGAACCACTAAATGAGCCTACAAAGTACGATGTGTTGTGCACAAGTGGAACTAAACCCTCTTTGGACGAACCGATGCAAACCACGAGTGATACTTCTTCAACAAAGAGTGAATGCTGTGCTCATGCTTCTAAAAGAAAGGTTAACATTCATAGAAATACAAAACAGGTGGTTGATCGAAAGCATCAAAGAAATCTGAGATATAAGAAGAATCTCTCCGAAAGAAAGCGATTTTGGAACTCTCAGAACCTTGATTTTGTAAGGATTGGAAGGAAGTCTAAATTAGAAGAAAACTCAAGGAACCAGAAGAAAAGTTACGTTTCTTATCACAATACCAACCGAAAGGAAGGTTTCGGTCGTTCAACAAATAGGAACCGAAAGGGTAGTTTCAGTCCCTCGACTGAAAACAACTGAAAGGGTAGTTTCGGCCCCTCATCCTACTACAACCGAAAGAGCGGTTGCGGTCCCTCAACCTACAATAACTGAAAGGAGAATTTCGGTCCCTCATCCTACAACAACGGAAAGAGCTGTTTCGGTCCCTCAACCTACGACAACCGAAAGGAGAATTTTGGTCCCTCATCCTATAACAACCGAAAGGAGAGGTTCGGTCCCTCATCCCATGGCAAACGAAATAGCAATTTCAATCCTCATGTCGGCAAGTTTGATCAACAAAATCGGGAATCTAATGTCTTTTTCTAAATCCAATTCTCTAAATTCAGTTCCTCAGTCAAAAACCGTTGTCCTCCTAAATGAACAAAAATTAAAGTTTTTACCATTAAAAGAAGAGATGAAACAACTTTGATTAAACGTACATATATGGTTGATATTTCTCTAACTATTCCCTTTCCTGTAAAAGGCTCACAAGGACCCAAGAAACTTTAGGTTCCTAAATCCGCTTAATATTTTGCAGGTTATTCGTGATGAGCACTTTGACGAAGAATGGTACATTGATAGTGGATGCTCGCGTCACATGACAGGAATGAAGGAGGAACTAAGAGAGTTTCGTTCTCTCAAAGATGGTGGTATTGTAAAATATGGCAACAACTCTTTCGGCACTATCAAAGGCTATGGAATGATCAATAACGTCGAGTTCTCCATAAGGAAGTTTGCATATGTTTAAGGGATCCAGCACAATCTCATCAGCGTATCACAACTGGTGGTTGGTACCGTATTAAAACTATCATTCGACGATGAAGGCTTAGAAATTTTCGGAAAGAGCTCAAACAACATTCTATTGAAATCAAAGCGAAAAGGGGAAATGTATCCTTTGAATCTCAATCCTATAAGAGGTAAACCAATAGTATGCTTTCTCACAAAGGCTCACTCCGATGAAAGCTTGTTATGGCATGGAAGACTCTCTCATTTGAACTTCAAGGACATCAACAAGTTGGTCTTAGGTGTCGCACCCCAAAACCACGAACGGCGGAAACGTTCAGGGTGGAGGACGTCATGTACAGTATCACAACAGTGTAACATAATAAACAAACAACAACATCATCCATTGCATTATAAGTAATGTTTTATACATGTGTGTTCTTTATATGTAATAAGACACCAAAAATATACAATCAAAATAAAAGACGAGACTTGTCTGCTCCGTCTTCTCAAAACCTGGCCTCCGTACCTGTCTACTGGCGACCTGAGAATACAACTTATTTTGAAAGCGAGTATCAGCTTTAAAGCTGGTGAGTTCATAAGTATATAAGTGTCATTGCTTTGTTTGTGAAAATCTGCTATGAATGCCATGTAAACCTTTAAGTGAAAATGTTGAGGTAAGTATGAAATCCCTAGAAAAACCCTTATTTTCTATAAGTATGAAATGTAGTCTTCTACCAAGACTCGAATGTTTTGTATGTATGAAGTGTAGTCTTCTACCAAGACTCGAATGTTTTGTATGTATGAAGTGTAGTCTTCTACCAAGACTCGAATGTTTTGTATGTATGAAGTGTAGTCTTCTACCAAGACTCGAATGTTTTGTATGTATGAAGTGTAGTCTTCTACCAAAACTCGAATGTTTTGTATGTATGAAGTGTAGTTTTTCCTTTGTGTAGACTAGTACTAAAAGTGCTTAGTCTAACTCATCGTTTATGGGAATGTGTCACAGAATAAAGTAAACAGGAAAAATATCATATTATAAGTGTTGTCACTAGGTACTAGGACCAACACTACATCGCATGAAGCGAAAGATAGACCCTAAGGAACATCCGAAGAGTGTCCCCTCATCCTCTGTAGCAGCAGCAGGATGGAAGGAGGGTTAGTCCCTGCATCGATCTCTTGACGTAGATCGTCAACCTAATGATCCTCCGAAGATTCACATCTCATCCACTGTTGCAACAGCGGGCGGAGGGATAGTTAGTCCCGTCACTGACCACAAATCAAGTGACTACCTTAGACATCCGTAGACGTCATCGATCACTGGTGCTAATCAGTGAGATTCGGAATGGTATGTCCCGCCGAAACATCCCATTGAACGGGGATAGGAAAGACAATTTATACAGTAAATACTAATAAATCATCCTCTTAGATCTAAGTTCAAGTATGTAAGCAAGTACAGAATAATGTACCTATGAAGAAGTGTCCCTGTATAGTATTCATGAAAGTGTGTTCATGTAACAGGTAAGTATATGTAAACATATTCATGTATCATATAATCCTAAGTACGTGTAATCATGTATCATGTAAGGCATTAGTATAGACTCATGAATGAACTGACTCTTGTTTGATATCTTCTGTCTATCCCTATGATAGCTAACTGGAAAGTATGTGGTTGTTCAAGTAGGTTTATGCAAGGTATCTAGGAGCTTTGAACAATAATTTAAAGTGACTTGAAGTCGTTATACATTTCAAAACTAATACTTCTGTTGTCCAAGTATTTTAAGATAGAAAACCATTTCGCATGACTCCTTTTGGAATATGTGAAACCTACTGAGTGAAAACACAGTTATAAAATACATGAAACTGAATTAATAACTTATTGTTTTCTACTTGTATTCCCCCCCCCCCATTAAAGCATTTAAAATCCTTTAAAACATTGATTACGGGGTATGAACTCACCTGTAGTTGGTGATTGGAATGAACCGAACGGTATCAGATGGCTAGGTGTCAAGCGAGGACTTTTGCACACACTACGATCCTAATGAACATATAATCACACATATATGCACTCAATTAGACACAAAAGACTAATTGATAATGTTTAAGACATCCTAGACATAGATAACACTTTATGTAAGTGTTTTAAGCCGTAAGGACTTCATCTAAGCTATTGTGGGACAGGGTACTTGAGTTTAGGGTTTCCAAAGGACCCCATATGAGAGTTTACTCTCCATAAACCATCACACATGGAGTTTACGGTTGTAAACTCTTGAGTTTATGGCCATAAACTCCCAAACATGTGTGTTTGGTGTGTTTTGAGGTCCAATATGCTTTCTAGAATTATTCTAACCTAGTGGCTATGTTCTTGGAAGGGTTTAAGGCCTAGAAGTACTCCAAATAGGAGTTTACGGCCTCAAGACCATTTCCCCTTGGAGTTTACGACCGTAAACTCCCTTGGGGTGTGGTTCTTGTTGTTTTCAATCTTCTTGCTTTTGAAGGACATGTTCTAGATAATTGTTTAAGGCAAATGAGGACCCTAGGCACACTTTGGTGCCCTTGCTCTTGGCCATAAACTCACTTTGATAAGTGATTTTGGTGAGTTTTGGTCCTTCCATTTAGTGGGTACAATTCCTTGTAAAGGTCTAGGGCCTTAGGTGTCATGAAAACACCCATAGTGACCATTTACATGGAGTTTACGGCCTAGGAGAGTTCTGGGCCGTAAACTCACTTTCATTTGTGTCCTTTGATTTGTTTAAGACCTTAAGCTACTTGGGAAAATAACCTAGATGCAAGCCTTAAAGTCCTTAAGTCCAAAAATCACCATTTAGGCCTATGAAATGGAGTTTACGGCCTAAGAGAGTTCTGGGCCGTAAACTCCCAATCTTGGGTGGTTTTGTGTGTGTTTTCATGTCTCTAACATGTATCCATAATGTTCTAAGGCCTTATCCTAGCACCAATGTCAGTTTTGGCTTCGTTTCGGGAGTTTACCGCCCAAGAACACCTTGGGGAGTAAACTCCTAGATCTAATGATTTAGCCATCTAAATCATGTTTTAAGCATCTAATATGTATTATAACAATACTAGAAAGAGTTACTCACAATCTGGGATAAAAACCCGAAGATCCGTCAGAGAGAAAATGGCTTTTCTCTAGTTGGAATTGTGAATAATGAGTTAATTTAATTCAGAAAACTATTTATAGTCCTGAATTATTTTGACATAAAATATTTCTATTCTCGAACTTGGACTGTAATATTATGAAACTTGAAATGGTCAAATTTCACAAACCCAGGAGCATCCACTCTCCTGATATCTCCTAAAGTGTAAACCCTTAGGTACACTAACTTGTTCGGAAAAGTCTGAAAATCACTGAAATCGGACTGACTTCTATTGAATAGATATTGTTCGTACAAATGGAAATTTCGGGTTGTCACATTAGGTGATCATGTTCGAGGTCTACCAGTTCTAAAATTTGATACATAACATCTTTGTGTAGCATGTGAAATGGGAAAGCAGTGTCGGCAGAGTCATCCTTCTATTATCATTACTAAGGTGATAGAACCACTGGAATCATTGCACATTGATCTATGTGGTCCTTCTTCCATCGAAAGCATTGGGGGAAACAAATACATTCTGGTTATTGTGGACGATTTCTCGAGGCTTACATGGATTTTCTTTCTCAAGCAAAAGTCTGAAGCCACTCCAAAGCTCAAGCTCTTCATTAAACAAATCGAGACGCAACTAAGAAAGGTAGTTCGTAAAATAAGGAGCGACAATGGCCTGGAATTCAAGAATAAAGACTTTGAAGGTTTTCTTGCTGAAAAAGGGATGACTCACAATTTCTCAGCACCCTATACTCCGCAGCAAAATGGCATTATCGAAAGGAGAAATCGGTCATTATGTGAAGCTGCTCGTACCATGTTATGCTTCACGTCCTTGCCGTTGTATTTCTGGGCTGATGCAATTGCGGCTGCATGTTATACTTAGAATCAATCATACTTGAATAAACGGTTCTCAATTACTCCTTACAAGATCCTGAACAATCGAAAACCAAACGTGAAATTCTTTCGTGTGTTCGGTTCCAGATGTTTCATTTTCAACTCCAAAGAGAATCGAAACAAGTTTGATGTCAAGGAAGATGAAGGAATTTTCTTAGGCTACTCCCTGAACTCCAAGGCGTATAGAGTTCTCAATAAATGCTCGAAGAATATTGAAGAAACATACTATGTCACTTTGACGATAGTTATGTTAAGAAGTTGAAACCAACAGAAGATGCATCACAAGACATATTTCCAAAGAATGGTCAGGTTACTATCTCCATCTCGAATCTTTTCGACCAATTCATGCTCTTGTTTGATGAGCCTCAAAAGGCAATTGAACCTTCTGGTGTCCATCCTACTATCCAGGGGGAGGGTTCCTCTACTCATCATGATCAAGGTTCTTCATTCCAAGGGGAGAACTCATCGCCAAATACATCAAGCTCTACTGAAATTCCAGCCAATGAAGGGGATACAAATGCTGGTCCTGAACAAGACTTATTCTTCGAGGGGGAGAACACCAATGTTGGTGATGATGACACTATGTCTGAAATAGAGGAAGAAATTAATGCCGAACTAGATCCTATTTATGATCCAAAGTTTCCTCCACTTGTCAAATGGACCAGAGATCTTCCTCAAACTCAAATTATTAAGGAATCCTCAGAAAAAGTGTTAACTCGCTCTCAAATCAAAGCGAAACAGGCTGCACTTTTTTCAAAAGTAGAGTTCTGCATGTTCAATTCATTAGTTTCTAATATTGAACCAAAGACTGTTAACTCAGCTCTTGATCACTCAGACTTGGTTCAAGCCATGCAGGATGAGTTAAATGAGTTTGAACGACACAAGGTATGACGTCTTATTCCAACTCCAAAGTATGCTTCGGTTTTCGGTCTCAAATTGGTATTTAGAAACAAGATGGACAAAGAAGGGAATGTCATTCGTAACAAAGCAAGAATGGTGGTCAAAGGATATTTTCAGGAAGAAGCAATTGATTATGAAGAAACCTTCGCTCCCGTGGCAAGATTGGAATTTGTTCGTATTTTTCTTGCGTACGCTGGTCACAAGAACTTTGAAGTCTATCAAATGGACGTCAAATGTGCTTTCCTCAATGGTGAACTTGAAGAAACTGTATATGTTGAGCAACCACTAGGATTCGTGAACGTGAAGTTTCCCGATCATTGTTATATCCTTGACAAAGCTGTCTATGGCCTCAAACAAGCTCCCAGAGCCTGGTATGAAACTCTCACACGCTTCTCAAAAATGTCTAAATTTAAACAAGGTTCGGTTGACCCAACCTTCTTTCGTAAGCGAAAAGGTAACCACCTTATGATAGTCCAAATTTATGTTGATGACATCATCTTTGGCTCCACGAATCCTAGCTTAACAGCTGAATTCAGAAAGTTGATGGAAACTAAATTTGAGATGAGCTCAATGGGTCTAATTAACTTTTTTCTTGGATTGAACATTAGATAGGGACCCGAAGGCATCTTTATTAGTCAGGAAGCATATACAAAGACTCTGCTAACCAAGTTTGGAATGATGGGAGATTCTAAAGTGAAAGTACCTATGGCTTTTAGAACTAAACTCACACCATCATTGGAGAAACCGGCAGCTGATACAACAATCTATCGGTAGATGATTGGATCTCTTATGTATATCACAGCCAGTAGACCTGACATCATGTTCTCTGTCTGTTACTGTGCATGATTTCAAGCCAACCCACGAGAACCTCATCTTCAAGCCGTGATGAACATCTTTCGCTATCTAAAGCGAACCTCCTCTCTCGGCCTATGGTATCCAGCCAACTCAGGATTCTTCGTCAGAACGACTGATGAACTGACTAATTTACCACCAAGTGAAACCCAAAGTTCAACACCACTAATGAGTTGACGGTGAATTAAACAATTCAAGCTCTTACTTGTTACCCAATGAAATATCTTTTTCTCTTGCGTGATCTTTATGAGCTTGCCTCTCACCAAGGCTTATCTAAGTCTAAAAGATCTAGTTTATTTTTTCTGAGATTCCCATTCTTCTCTGGTCACTATAAAGTTTATCATACCTACTTGTTCAACGGATCACAATAATCTCACAAGTACTTCATTCAGTTTCGGTCTTATGTTAAGTATCGAAATTTTGAATTGAAGCGAAAGCCAACCTCTTTAACCTTTAAAAGAAGCCTTTCAAAACTTCTCAAAAAGTTATTGATCGTTATTCAATGGGAAACCAAGCAAGCACTTTAATGTCTATCTTGACTTTGAAGGAGGCGATTTTTGCCCAGAATCAATTGTTTTATGTCCGATTACGAAATCACATATAATCCCTAAAATCTCGTTTTATTTCTTTATCTTTTACACCATATGCACAAAATTTTTAAATTTTCCAAACTCTAGTTCTGATTCAGATTGATCATTAAAGCGCTAAAGGCACAAAGATTCAAGCGTCGTAAGGAGAAACGATTGGAATAAAGTGGACGCTGACTCAACGACTATCCAAACGATTTGGCGATTCGAAAAAGTGAGTTTTATGAAATGTCGTGTAAAAGGGAAACGTCTTTTCTCTCTCCTGCGTCATCCTCGGCATGCCAACTGCTCACCCATCAACTCAGGCGCTATTTCTGCGATAATCCAAGATTTCAGCCGGATTTTTCTCTCTCCTTATTGTACATATAAAAGGAATTGGAACGGTACACTCTCATCCTTTATCACTTCCAAAATTCTCTCAAAGAAACCCGGTGCTTCTCTGCAACTGTTCATTATCTTCTCCAAGCTACTACAATTGCAGAATCCTCATCCGTTCACGATACCTCAGTTCGTCAACCCCTATTCACTATCAAAGCCCAACGTATATGATCATTGATCTCACTACATTCGTATATGAGCCCTATATGTTGTATGTGGTTGAGTGTCTCAAATACTCACCACTTGTCGACACACTGACAAAAGTTGAAGTAGTTCCTATGTCTTTCTTGTCTTTTGTCTACTCTACTGCATTCTACGACAAGGAAAATGAAACAATTCACTTTGAATTTCAAGATGAGAAGATCTCTATCTCCAAGAGTCGATTATGTGCCCTAATTGGTCTTTCTCAAGATCAATCTCTGGTAAACCCTGATTCCATTACCACTGGTCAACTGTTCACTATGTTCTATCAGATGGGGTATACCGAAACCCTAACAGCTGTGACCAAGTTCAAGAAGTCCTGCCTTCCTCCTCAATGGAATGCCCTTTTCACGCTATTGTTCAAGGGATTGTCTGAGAGGAGTGTTGGTTCTGACAGTGCGAGCAAGTCATTCATGACAGTGCCGTATGGGTTGTACAATGGGCTTAACCTCGATTATGGATCCATTATTTGGCAGCAGTTGGTTCAAAGCCTGGTTTCTTCATCCATGCATTATGAGATTTCATGTGGGCGTTTCTGGTCTCTCATCACCAAATGGGCAATGGATCGTCCTCGTGTCCCAATAATGGCGGATTCCTTGCTCTCCTCTATTGCCACTTTTCACACGATGGAAATTATTGTCACTGATCCAACAAAGTTTTCACTCATCGGAACTATTCCTGAAGCTATGCTCAGTCGTATTTCAGCGTCGAGTAACGTTCTTCAATAGTACAGGAAGCGTCCATCTGTTGGTCCAAGAGAGCTTACGTCGGAAATGCTTTGTTCCATTGAAGAGGCTGACAAGCCTGCCAAGAGGGGTAAGAAGCCTGAAACACAGAAAGAGGGACCGGTCACAAAACCAAACAAGGGGCAGACCCCCAAGAAGCGAAAAACTGATAAAGCTGCTACTTCCCAACCTCAACCCAAAAAGCGGAAAAAGCCCGATAGGAGACTTATTCTTCAATCCTCCAGTAATTCGGATTCAGAATATGTTCCTCCTACGCAGAAGAACGCACTTCCTTTAGAATCTGAGACCGAAAGCTCTGACGAAAAGGCTTCGGGCCGAGGTGATACTCCACCTCGCTCCCATACTCCAGAAATTCCGGTTAGTTCTTTTCCTCCTTCACCTCCACCTGTTACGATTCCAGTTTCTATCCCTCCTATCTCTCGAATAACCACCTCTCAACCCTTCACTTCAATTCCCATTCCCACTCCTATTTTCACAGATACAACCACTACCACTACCACCACTAAACCAAACTTTACTGTTCCCAATCCACCTGTAACCGAACCTCCTGTAACAACCGAACCTCCACCTTCTTCAAAACCCTTATCCCCAACACCATCTACTGAAACTACCCCTATTTTAGGCGGTGAGGACTTGGAATTCGATTCCACATATTTCAGTCCTTATTGCGTACAGGGTGAGGATGATGACGATGAGCCTATCACCAAACGTCATCTCAAGTCAGTATACGACAAGCTTGATCAACTGCTTTCATCCTCTGGAGCTTATTCACATGCTGCATTAAAAGCCTTGTTCTCTTCGGTCGTTGCCAAGCATAGTGCCTCTTTATCTGCTGCAACCAAGGCTATTGAACCCTCCACTTCCCAATGTCAACAGGCTTCTCTTGCTGTTGATGCCTCTACTAAGGAGTGCAAGGAAGCGACTGCAAAAGTTGATAAACTAGTTTCACAAGCTCACTTGTCTCTAGATTCCTTGTAGGCTGCTGCTGCGAAGAATGCTGAAACTGTCAACACTTTAGTAGAGAATCTTCAAAAGACCCTTCAATCTGAGTGATCCAACATTGCAGCGGCACGCCATGCCATTGAAGAAGCCAATGAATCGCTCCATTTTAATGTCAACGAACGCTTAACTCAACTGGAAGCGAACTTAGCTATGGAAAATCGGATTATGGATGAGCTCGACAGACGTACAACCCAGCTTAAACTGCAAACACACAAGTTGCATACTGCTAATGCTAAGATTAATGACCTCAAGTCAAAAAGGGAGGTTATCCGGAGTTCTGCTGCAGATGTTCACTCCATCCTTCTTCATCTCATTGAGGCTAATGATCCGCTTATCACTATCACTATCAAAAGGCATTTGGCAGACAAGCTCAGACCGACACCGGACGTTCTTAGCCGTATGGAGGGTGTTCCAGTGACTGGGGTCCAATCGAAGCAAGGGGGAGAGAAAGAGTCAAAGCAACCTCCTCCTTCTAGCTCAAAACCAGCTGCTGAACCGAAGGGTAATGAAGGTTTGGTAAGTAACAAAGATAAAAAGAAGAAGAAGATTGGTGTAGACGACACAGACAATGAAGATGATGTCTATGTCGACATTCCCAAGAAGCATGTCCTGAAGGATAAAACTTCTGAAAAAAAAAACGGAAGAAATCACCAAGAAGCAGCGGGCTGAGCTAGAGCAGAAGCGATAAGAGGCGGAGCTCCTAGAGAAGAAAAAGTCTATGTTTCCTGTATGGACAAAAGAGTCGCTTCAGCGGTGTGCAATCGACGAGCCAATTGTTCTCTGGCTCGAGCTAATAATGTCCTTTGGCCTTGACAACTCCAAGGATGCACAGTTCGATATGCCAATCACTCGAAGGGCATTCATCTTCCACTGCTTTAACTCGACTGTTGCCATTCCATCTCCAGGCCCGAAGGTAGATAGGGATCTTCTGGATTTTTACTTGGAGATTGCTCAACCTCAATACCTGACTTGGAGCTCAAAGAAGATAACTACAGTCAAGGTGATGAAGCCCTATTCAGTAGGGAAATTTATCAATGTCAAATTCAGGGTGACTCGAGGAACCGAAGGCTCAATGTACCATTTTACCCTTGCTGATCTACCAAACATCAATCCCCATGACTGGATACTCCTCAACAAGATTCTTCTATCGAATCCTCAGGAGTATCAGCCTATAATCGATCCTGTCAAGCGTATGCTTGTTTGCTACATACATGAGGTAGGGAAGATGGAGCAGCAGATTGCCTTTTCCATACACAAGCGACCAACAATCAAGACCATGGGCAGAGCTGGCAATGAAAATACCATGATCAAGGGGAAGATAGATTCAAAGTATCACACGGTTATGTTTCTCAGGGGCGAAGGTCAAAAATGTATGTTCGCTCATGTTAACAAACACCTTTTCTCGACAACTTGTCTTGAGCATATCTTGGAGATAATTCAGAGGTGCGACCAGAACAGTGCTGCTGATAAGAAACTATTCACTGACATGCTGAGGTGGTACATTCAGTTCATACAGACTCTTCTTGCCATTATTCCTTGTCTGTTTAAAATTATAAAGATAGTGAGGCCTGCTCAGAATAAATAATCTCTCGCCTCATTTGACACAAAGGGGGAGATTGTTGAGTCTATTGGGTTGCGTCATGGGCTCGGTCCGTAGCTTAGTTTGAATGTTGGTATTGGGCCTGTCCAGCCATGCATAATTTTATATTAGGGTTTAGTATATAAGTTGCATGCATGCAGACTTAGATGTTATCATTTTCATTTTTTTTGTTTCATATCTTCTGTAAACCCTAGATCGCCTCTACAGCGAAAGTTCTTCATCGAGCTCTGCTGAGGCGTGACTCATTTTGAATCATAAGCATAAGTTTGATTATGTTCTGTGTTCATACTCGTATTGATCTTAAATTGTTTGATTACTTTTATCGTACTTGTGAAAGATCTAATCGATCTAAGAGTTTTCAACTCATCAACTTCGATCTGCTCCAGAGTCAAAGAATATAGAAGCATATACATTATCTATAAGAAGTGTACTAGATACGACCGAAGGGTCCTGGATAGCCTCTCTGCTTCCATTCACAAACTCCATGCCACGTCCTATGCCTCCTTGACTCCTTAACTTTGGACACTCTTTCTTGATATGTCTAACCTCCCCACACTCATATGGTCTTCTTTCTTCACCATAGCTTGTCCCATTATTGGTTTGTTGATCGACTGTTGTAGGTGTTGTGCTCCTACAGTAAATAGTAGTATGCCCCTTTTTCTTGCACTTCATGCAGACAAAATAGTCACCTGGATGATGACGGTTGCACTGATTGCACCATGAATATTTTGGTTGAGTAGGTACTGTGTTGTGGCTGCGTAGTTGGTTGCCACTTCTTGTCTTTTCTCAGATGATTGTTTAGGATTGTTCCTATTAAATGTACGCTTGTTTGTTCTTGATTTGGGAGACTCATCCTTTAAGACCACTCCATTTCGTTGGATCTCTATGAGGGTTAGCTAATGAGATATCCTCTTGGTGTTGTCATAAGTTGTAGGCTTTGATGCGATCACCAAGCCTTTGATTTGTGATGCTGAACCCCAGATATATCGATCAATCTTTTTATATTCAGGGGTTACAAGTGTTGGACACATTACAGCAAGATCATTAAATCTAGCGGTATAAGCTTTTATTTCTGAACCCTTCATGGTTAGGGTCCACAGTTCTTGTTCCAGTTTATGTATATCCTCCCTATGACAATACTCCTCTACTAGCATCATTTTTAGCTCCTCCTATTTCATGGAATTTGCAGTATCAATTCCCATTGTATTCACATGGCTATTCCACGATGTAAGTGTTGCGTCAGCGAAAGTACATGCTGCAAATCATACTTTACAATCATCTGGACAAAAGCTTATTTGAAGGACGGATTCTGTCTTTTCTATCCACCTTGTCAAATTTACTACTCCTTCATTTCCATGAAAGATTTTTGGCCTGCAATTCATAAAATCTTTGTAGGTACATGTTCTAGTGGTCCTTACATGGCCTTCATTTCTAACTTCATCTCTTGTGACATTAGATAGATCCGCATCAATTCTTTGAGCTATCATTTCTTCAAGTTGTACTGTACTTATTGAGGGGTTTATTTCTGGTGGTGGTTGAGGTTGTTGTTGTTATGGTGCTGATGGTCGGTTAGGGTTTAGCTGATTACTCCTTCTAGGCATTTTGTTTTAGTTCCTATTATAAATAATAAGATATTTTATGAGTTTTGTTAATCATTTAATACACGAGTACTAAATACTCTAGTTATTATTCACAGCTTAAAACATACTAGACAACATAATGATTATTGTAATGTATGCTTCATATTATTACCAGTGGTTACATCAGTTTATTTAGGTCTATAAGAGAAAAGTTTCTATAAACATTGCAAAATTTGAAAGGTTTTCTACATCCTTGCTATAAACTTTCCTTTTTTCGCCTTAACTAGTCTGATTTTCTCTATTTACATAACCACTAGTTGTAGCTTATCTACCAGAAACCTAAGTGATGACCCAACACGTCAGTGACATTAACCACTTGCTCTTCAAGTGCTTGAGTTCTCTGCTCAAGACTTCCCGTGTGTTCTTCATTTCTTGAGGTTTGATTGTAGAGCTATAACTCTGCAATCCTGGCATTGTGAATAATCATGTCATTATAAGCAATTTTTATACGATGATGGACATCCATCACCGATTCCTGATCTCGTGTCCTTTGTCCTTCTAGCCTTCACACTCTTTCAGAGAGATTAGTAGCCCTCCCTTCGACAATTTCCATCTTATCTTCAATTTTCACACATTTCTCAAACAATTGATATAAAGTGTTATCTTCAGAAGAATGTGGGATATGTGGTCGAGATGATTGATCAGTCTCATACATCTTGGCAGCTTTTTCTTCCGCCACCCATCTATCAACTGCTTGTGCGATCCGTGCAGGTTCATCTTGAACTCTATGACTTTCCTGAAGATGTTGCCTTCTAACTCATCTTAAGCTTTTGCCATATTGGTATAGATTTACGTGCAGTGCGTTTCATTTTTACTCCTACTGGAACTTTACGGTAAAGAGTGTTTAGTGGTGGTAGAGATGATACCACCGACTCTGTCTCCTCCATGTATTCGCTTTCTTCCATTGGTTCACTCTCTTCCCATTCGTTGGAGGGTATAGGTGCTCCATCGTCAGAAGGTATTGGATGAAAGGTGGTTGGAGTTACAGAGTAGTAAGGATCGCCTACCATCATAGGGAATGAAACTTCCGCTTCTTCATCCGTATCCTCGATAATTAGCCATTCTCGTGAATGTGCCATGTCGAATTCCTTTACATTTTGGATCACCAAGAGTTTAGTCTATCAAATATTTCTCCCAAATTAAATAGTTCATATGATCTGATCATAATAAAATGTAGTTGCGCACCTACACCTAGTTGTGATAGGATCTATGCACATATAGACTTTAGTTGGAATATTTGATCTAAATCCTTGAGATTAAAAACATTCCAGGTATTAAGGTGTATTCTCATCGCGGGTCTGAGTCTTTATATAAGACTCTATATTCTTATTTATTGTATTCATGCTTTTACTATTGTTTGTTACTTCAGGTCTATCTGATAAGGCTCTAGCCAGTCAGGACTGTCGAAAGGGCATGATCATTTTAGCATATAGCCGTTCTGAAATCGAGCAACCCAAATCGACATGTCTATCCTTATCACCGCTCCCGTAAGTAGTCCTTTAGTAGAATAATTAATAATACTTTTTATTTATAGGCTAAGGGATACATCTAAACCTAATGGAGTAAGCCCTAAACTGTAGACATGCTTTCTTAAGAAAGTACCAGTTCACTATAGTTAATAGCTCTGATACTAATATGTCACACACCGGTCGTCGGTGGTAACATCGGGTAGTGTAACGTCATTTTTCGTATCACAGTTATGTAACATACATTGAACCATACTAATGAAAATACATACCTTTATTGATGATTGAAAGTTACATTATTGTTTTCCGAGTATTTATTACATAATATTCGACTATGACATACTTCTTAATGAACAGAAAGATAATAGTAAAACTTCTCATGCTCGAATACATACCAGCTTTTCAAGTTCCTGAAAACGCATGCATTTTAAAAACACGTCAACATAAAGTTGGTGAGTCCACATGTTTTGACTCCATAAAATAATACATTTTCACACATTCAAAAGTATAGTTTTGAAAGTATCATTTTGACTCTCTGACATTTAGTATGTATATTAGGTATAATAGTATACTTACTAATTAAGTGTTATACCTAAACATTTCTTAACCTTAATACTTGTATATGACAAGGTATAATGTTTCTAACAATTTGCTACCATGAGCCTGTAACCGCTGCTATGACATAATACCTCTGATTGAACACACTCATGATTTACCATGAGAAACAAACACACTCATGATTTACCATGAGAAACGACACTGTACGCTTCATCGACTCCGGAACTATAACAAATAAAAGGATAGTTCATCACTAGCTTTTGGTTGACTGTAGCTAATAGTCACAAGTGGGGTGGTCAACCCGTATACTAATGATACACGACTTCCTCGCTCACACGGGATTAACGGTTACAGTTCAGAGGATTTCCGCTAAGATCCCCAATCTTAGTTGATGAATACAATTACTCATGTAGACTTTGACGGTTTCCTATAGCTCTAACAACAAAAGCATCTTCATGTATAAAACCCTAAGTTACTAGACTATGCTTTTAAACATTACTTCTAACTTCATAATATTTAGGCAGTATAACCTCTATATCTTGAATTAAACCAGGTTTTATCTTGACCTAAAACCAATAATAACAACATATAACGTTTCTAGTTTTGTCTTGACATAATACTATCAATAAAAACATATAACAAATCCAGTTTTATCTTGACATTAAACTAACAATAACAACATATAACATATCCAGTTTTATCTTGACATAAAACTAACCATAACAACATATAACATATCCAATTTTATCATGAGATAAAACTATAAATAGCAACATACTTTATAACTTAACATATAGAACTTTTGAATATAACTTCGGTATTATATCGTGCACCACATATATATAGAATCCTAAGTATAACTCAAGATCTACATTAGTAAATTAACATACTGATAATTTGATAATAGTTGTATGTATTCAAAATATTATATTTAGAACAATCATATCCCGGTTATCATAGCTGTATACTATCATATAGACATAACAATAACATATATATAATATCTAGCATGCGTTTTGCCCCGAAATATTAGAAAGTGGGGCCGTGAAACTCACCCTAGTAGCGTGATTTTATGTTATCTAAGCAGAGACGGTCAGCATACGAGATCGTCGGGGCTCGGGATGCAAAATGGCCTTAGCAAAGGAGAGAAAGAGAAGAAGTTTAGTTGTAAGAATGGCTGAAGTCGGACCTGCTATTGATAGTAGGGATTTTAGAAACTCACATCATGAGTTTCATAAGGCTCACTTCGTGAGTCTTGCATGTTCATCATGTAGACTTGCAATTTGCGTACCTAGCTTCTGAAGGTGGCCATGTGACTCCTCACATCATGAGATATCTTTGCTCACGTTGTGAGTTTGGATCTAATCCCCTTGCAGCCTCGTCACACAACTTCTAGATTCCGAGATATGGATAAATGACTTCTCACGTCGTGAGTCCTGTGGTCACGTCGTGAGCTCAATCAGATTAGGGTTTTTGACACCTGAATCTTCGGAAGGTCGTAACTTTCTCATACGAACTCTGTTTATGACGTTATTTATATGCACGTGTAGGTATTTAATAGTACTACAACTCTCTTTTAGAATTAAATAGCTAATTCTAAGTCTATTTTAAATTCCTCTTATTATAGAGATTTGTAGTGTTCAGTTTATCATAACTTCTTCATGCGAAGTCAGATTCAGGCGTTCTCTATATTTTTTGAAATCGTATGGACGTATACTTTGAGTTGTATCGTAAAGAAGATTCATATTTGTATTAGAATTTATCATGAACTACATAACACTCTTACCACATTACTAGGTTAACATAATCACATTACATGATTGGCATAATCACATGTGATTGTCTATTGACCTATGTTGACTTGTGTTACAACAAACTCCCGAATGACCCCTACCACACTTTCCACAAGTGCGGCTCTGCTGACTCCCAGGCCGACTATTAGTGGTCTTAGACCGCTTAGGCGCCAGCTAAGACTGTGTCGGTGCCCAACGTTTCTCCTTCAGTTGCAGCTCTATCTCTAGCTCACGCCACCTCACGACTTCCTGTAGATCCAGGAGGGTCTCACAACGCTGTGTAGCTACAAACTACCGTATATCCGTCTTGAGCATACTCAGATAATGGGTCATTTGAGACTGCTCTGACGCAATCTCCGGGCAAAACATAGCCCGCTCAGTGAACATCTGGGTAATCTCCATCACAGACTCCCCATCATTCCTCAATGTCAAAAACTTCTGAGCAAGCCGCTTCCGTTCCATGCATAGAACGTAGCAGGTATGAAACATATCCCGAAACTGCTCCCAAGTAATAGCGCCTCGCTGATCATTAGTATATTAACCTGTCGTCAACCTCCACCAATCCTTTGCCCCAAGCCTAAGCAGGTTCAAGGCACACCTAACCTTCTAGTCAGCAGGACATGAGCACGTGAAGAAACAGCCCTCCACGTCAGACAACCACCACATAGCCCTGATTGCATCCTGGGTACCATCAAATTTCGGGGGCTTTGTATTATCGAAGTCCCGGTACTGGAAAGCCCTGTCGACTCCTCATCCAGCCCCTGCCGTAGTTAGAGCCGAACAGGCCGCAGCGCCTGTTGTCTCTGCCAGAGCTGCATATCGCTCATCAAAATAATCGAACATCGCGGTCTTGATCGACCCAAACATCTCTGGTAGCTGCGCTCAGAAAGCCGCAACGACCTCGTCATGCATGATCTCCTGGATCCTAGCATCTAACTCCTCGGTCCCTATCTGTACCACGGGCTCAGGTGCTACCGGCACCTCCAACCCTTTGTCTCCCGACCCCGATCCTGATCCTAATCCAGATCTAGAAGCAACACATCTCGTCGCCACCATACTGAAATATATAAATCATCAGATGAATAACATAATCTCGGGAGACAAAAACCCACAAATCCTAGGGGTTGTGCTTCCAGTAGTACGGGCCCATTCTACCTTCCACACCTACCCATATTTGTCTCAAGTATCACCACAACGCTCTAAAACTATACTCAACATAATGCACGCTCAACCCTCACTACTAGGGGACATCGCCTATCTCACAATTGATCCCACGCCTCTGCACAACTCACACCTCCACAGAACTTCCATCCGCCCCTGTAGTGCTAGTGTATGCTAGCCGCACATAACGCTGGACCCGATAGACTTTCGAATATCCAATCCCACCCAAAGGTCGAATCATACATTCTCAGGCAATAAGATCTCAACTATACACAACTGTGATGCATACACTAAACATCTATAGTTATGATGTAATTCCCATATACAAGAAACCCTAGGATATTAGGTATCATAAAATCAAGAAAATCTATCATGCGATTCCTGAGGATCCCTAGCCTAGCACTAGCATCCTGTTCTAACGTATCAAAATATCAAATAACTGTATGGTATTTTGGGGTTTAGTTATAGGCTCCGGCTGATTGTACCCTCTGCATCCTCCATCCTTTCTTTTGAAAACCATCTTTAAAATTTACTTCCAAAAATCTCCTTGAATTGAGACTGGATTCACATGAGTGTTCCTCCAATTCACTCAAACCAAGGCTCTGATACCAACTTGTAACATCCATAAATTTCACGCGAAATTCAAACTTTTAAAATCATAAATAAAAGTCAAATAGTATTGTTTAAAAAATGTGTTCAAATCAATATCCATCAGAGTGTCCCAAAATCATAACATAAGGATGAGGAGTGGTACGCTCACGCCTTTTCCTTGCCACGATCTCCCGAAGTACCAGAAACAATAACTGGAAACTGTAAGCCCAAGGGCTTAGTGAGCTACCCCCAAAATACCAATACCACACTGACAATACCATATCAGTAATACTCGATCAAACAATTGTGCATACTGGGCCATCGGCATGACTGGACCGCCTTATTGGGCCTCCAGTCTATCTAAATCTATCTCGAGCCTTCCGCATGACTAGTCCGCCTCGTCGGACTGTAGTCTCCCCAGACCGCTCGTAGGGTATGTTGGCCTTCAGCACAAAACAGGACCGCCTCAACCCAACCAACAAGCAATTAACCATGTGCGCATGACTATCACATACTGGCATATACAAACATCAACATATCTGTCACACCGATCATCAACTATAGAATCCTCTCGTAACTAGAGTACCGACCTAGCAGGTCACTACATACCAATCCTTACGGATCATAAAAGCATAACATCCTATCTATCCTGATCCCGATCTAACAGGTCTCTAGCATCGCAACCATCCTAAACCAGGATGTAAATCATAAAGGGCCGACCTTGGTGTCATAGACCCCATCGATATAGTGAGGATAACTCACCTCGTAGATGTCGACGCGGAAGATAAACTTTAACTCTCGGTTCACTTGACACAGGCTCCACCACCTATGACCATAATACAATATATCCATAAGCCATTAACGTTCTAATGTAATCCATCACCCACCAGTCAACCCCTGGTCAAAGTCAAAGTCCTCAGTCAAGGTCAACAGTCCATGATGACCCCAACTCGCTGAGTACCCTCGGCTACTCGCCGAGTGCCTTGAAGCACATCCCACTTGCCGAGTCATCGGGTTACTCGTCGAGTTGCATCGATTTCCGATCAAACTTTCTGGCTATCTGTCGAGTTCCCTCCTTGCAACTCGACGAATACGCACGCATACATATCCTAGGGAAAACTCATCCGAATCGCCGAGTTGTTCTTCAACACATTGAGTTTTATGGTGATCTTCATCGGATTCGCCGAGTTGTTCATCCAACTCATTTAGTTCACGACCATCTTCATGTGACTCGCCGAGTCAACCTTGTGGCTCGCCGAGTCCATTCAGTCCTCTTTCCATACAGACTTGATTTGAGCCATGCAGCGGCTCCAAATCACAGATCCAAGCTTCTAGGACATACTTATCACGTAAAGTTGCAAACATTACGTGCATGTGTGGCTATAAAGTCTCTAAATGTCTATTTCAACTTCATAATGGATCTTCAAGTCCAAGAGGGACCTCAATCACAACCAAAACAACAACTTTATGATTCTAGAATCCAAGGAGGGTCTAGATTTGAATTTACAACCTCAGTTCTAGCCCATAGCTCATCCTTTCAACTTAATATTTCACCAAAAACCCTAGAACTCACCCAATATAAGGGATTCACAAGGAAAATGGCGATTTGGTTACCTCCAAAAGATGGCAACTGAGATAAGAGTTGATTCCCACACTCCACTTGCTCCAATATCTTTCTCTTCTAAGCCTTCCCCCTCCAAAATCCTCTTTTCAAGCTTCAATCACCCAATGGCACACACACACACGTATTAGGGTTTTAAGGATTCTGTAGAACTGTAAAGTGGCCCAAGGGAGGCAAAGTTTCCTTAAATAGGAGTGTAAACCCCAGAGTTTAGGGTTTCAATTGCTAGCTCCTACTCGCAGAGTCCCAATATGGACTCATCGAGTAGGTTACTTAATACGTGTTCCTACCCCGCACTTACTCGATGAGTAGGTCAACCAACTCGTCGAGTAGACCTTTACCCATGCCCACTCGGATCCCCACTAATGTTCCCACTGTACCTTTACCAAAGGTATTTCCTTGTTCTGCATAATCTTCCTCTTCCTTTCCAAGATAGCCATAGGTCTCTCCACATAGTTTAGGCGTTCATCGATCTGAATGTCATCCAATGCTACCACTGTCTTTTGGTCCATAACGCATTTTAGCTATTACGAAACATGTAATGTGATGTGGATCCGGCTGAGCTCGTCTGGAAGCTCTAGTCTATAAGCCACCTTGCTAACCCTGACAACAATCCAGAATGGCCTGATCGAACGGTGACCCAATTTCCCCCTCTTCCAGAAGCCGATCACTCCCTTACCGGGTGAGACCTTCAGGAGAACAATGTCACCCACCTGAAATTCCAACTCTGATCGGCATCAGTCGGCATAACCTTTCTGCCAACTCTAAGCGGTCTGCAGTCGCTGTCTAATCTGCTATATCATCTCGGTAGTAATATGGAGACGCGAGACTCACGATAAGCTCAAACCACGAAGTGAAAGGTGTATTATCATCGGCTACCCACATAAATACTTTGGTTACATCTTCTACAGACCCAGTGATAATGTGGTCTTTATAGCAAGAAGAGGATTCTTTCGAGAGAGAGAATTCATAAGCCAAGGAGACAAGGGGAGGCAAATTGACCTTCACTAAATTCAAGAGTCAAGTGGTGAAGGAACCACAAACGCTAGCCCTCAACCTGAGAAGGAAACTCCTGGCAGAACGCGCCAAGTGGGAGATACTTCAAAAGAAACCCCTCAAGGTCACGTTCAGATATGGTGACTGGAACGCATAGAAGGCGAAGAATCAAACCCGTAAGGCCAAGAATCTGAATCCCAAGGGTAATAAGGCAATGTCAGCCAAGAAGCCCAATCCAAAAGATGTTCCAGTGAAACAAAGACCGGTTAGGTCAAATTCACCTTAACGGCCGACATCATGTTCAAAAGCAAGTATTGATCCACCCATCAGATCGAAAAAGAAATTGGTTAAACCCAACTACAAATGATTTCCAAAGGCTCACTCTCCCAAATCTTCTAACGATTCTAATATTTCTTCATCTTTTGTTTGTGATAAACAAGATATGTCATGTGAGAGAGTAACCTACAATGATGACAAAGGTTGTTCCATGAACTTGATAGGAGACATCTCTCAACTGTACAACACTCAGAACTTTGTTTGAGAGTATGTGTCCTTTGCGGGAAGCGAAGAAAGGAAGGAATCTCTCATGGGGTTTCTGCTTAATGACATGAAGAATTTTCGGATCTGTTATGAGATTATGCGTGCTGTTCTCAGACGTTCTGGTTACAAATTCAATCGGTGACTTATGAGTTGATTCTTTTTCTCGATACTCTTGAGTTTATTTTACATTGATTCATTTCAAAGACAATTTTCTTTAATTTTCTTATAGATTTTTGTTAGTAGTTATTATGGGGAAGTGATATCAAAAGAGTGATAACGGGTAGTCTAAAACATGTGTAAAGGACTAAATTTGAAGTGTCTAGACTCTGTGATCAATGTGTTGGTAGGCACGAAGGATTTGACAGTGTGGATTTAGATAGGATTGTTTGGACTAACCATACGACACTGGGGTAGATTGAGCAGTGAGATAAACACGGAAACCCACAGGAGACACTAAATTAATACGCATCTAGAACAGTGGTTCGAATTTTCCTTCATGTATGGACTTATTGTTGGCTTTTGAGCATTCTAACACTTCTAAGTGTACATGCAACCCTAGATACCTTGGATCTATGTTTTCTCTATTATACATGAAAATATAAACTTTCCAAGGTATTCATCCTAACTAGCATAATAATATTGATTCATATGAATATATCAAGTTAGTATTACATACCTCTTTAACGTAGAAAGTCTTCATGAAGCTTGAGTGCCTAGTGCCCTAAGTGTGACACCTCAAATTGTTCACACATCATATGCACTTGGAAAGACTTGAGATCATTCTACACTTCATGAAAATCGGCTAGCCCTATCACTCACTCATAATAACCGATTTGCCCAATGATATGATCTTTATATAGTGTCACAATTAGGGTAAACCCTAACGGTCATGGCCTTCCATTTCCTTGGATCCATGGGTTCAGATACACCATGGAGCATATTATGGTTTTTAGCCTAACTTGATAATCAATGGAGCATTAGCCCACTATACAAGTATGGATGATTTACACAATCAACCCATATATTTAATTAGTCTTCCTCTGATCACTTAATTAATCTTAGATTAATTCTTGATCAATACTAATTAAATAATCTTATAAATATATTAGAACTTATAATATATTAACAAACCTTAAGTGTTATTTCTCTCATTATAGTCTATCCAAATGCATGATGCCATGCAACCCAAATGGACCATGTCGGGTCGGGTCAAGTCTTACCAATTATAGTTATGGACTTAGACAGTAATCGAACAGTCTCCCACTTGGATAAGTCTAAAACTATTATTGCATATGACTTCAAGAACCGACTGGCAATCGTAAGCTCTCAAAAGCTTCTGTCGAACTCTGACCTTGTAGATGAACTCTGAACTTTGTCAATGACTTGTCCATTAGATAAGGGATCATATATTACTCCATTCAAGATATCATATGGATTATAATTATTCTCTCTATCCATTTGTTTTTTCCCGATTTCCGATTTATGATGACTGACTAATTGAACAAATCAAATCGGTCCTAGCCCGGCCAAGCACTTCCATTTGTCATCATCAAATCATCGAGGGGCCCATAAATATCGGTTTTTTCCCGAAGGTAAAAGGAATGGATAAACCTCGAATCATATGGATTGTTCTACTACTTGTTGAATCATACACAAAGGCACATTTTATAACACCGAGTTATCGAATGCGTTTTGGTGCAATCAATGTACAAACATCTCATAGTAACAACTCATATCTCTAGGTTTGAATAATATTAGATATCATCATCTCATGATAACTCGTGATAAAATCCATGACGTGATTCCAATGAGCGCGGGTTGAATCCAATACTTAGAACTTATGAGCACTCATGAGTGTTGTAGCCCTTTGTACAATATCTTAGACCTCTACAAGCCAACCCATGACAGTCTTGATTCATATCTACTTCCATCATATGATTGACTATGGATAGTTTGAATAACTTAGTCAATCAGGAAGAACGACCTAATTATTCTAGAAGTTAAAACATGTAGAATGAAACACAATAATAGTAGAATCTAATATGGTATCAAAACCTATGAACATAAATAAAACAACTTTTATTTATCACCAAATGATTACACATTATTCATTGTATACTGTTTCAGCTATCAACTTTATTCTTGAATTTAAAACAATAGTTGTCCCATGCTCCACTCATGTACACTATGTTTTCTAAACACTAGTCATTCCATACACCAAGTATGCATACTATGTTTGTCTTTGATGTTTACTTTGTGAGATAGATCAATTGAACATAACTCAAGTGATCCTCTTTTCATAGTCCCAAATCCTTACTACAAATGCAAGAATTCCAAATTCATGCCATTTAGTGAAATCTGTTAGATTCTACACTTATATGCACTGATCCTCTTGTAATGATTATGCACAAAGTCAGAAAGACTTGACAACAACCATTACAGAGCATTCCAAAGGGGATCAGCTCCTTGGAAATATCCTTCTTGCATTAAGTTTCCTAATCTTACACAGATTGAATAATTTCTAACTTTGAAACATTTCCATATTCCACTTTGACTATCACTTCTGAACAAGAATTGCCTCCTTACAGATTATGTCAATATGCTCCTTCCAGAATTATCACTATACTTCCAACTGTCCTTGAGCAACCAATCTTTGGTAAACCATAGATTGTCTTTGACAATTGTTTAATCCTTTTAATCATATCTAATTCTAGACCTTTTCCCTTCTAAATGCCCTAGGCATTAGCACATGTAATCGATCCTGTATCCGAAGCATATGGGACGCGATTCATGAGGTCTCACATAAAGACTAAACCAGTCTTTTGCTATAACATTTCCATTTCTAATTGCCAAGTTCTCATAATTCGGATTATGAAAAGGGATGCCGTAATTATAATCAAATTTTAGAACGCAAATAATGCA
The DNA here is from genome assembly GCF_002870075.4 of Lactuca sativa. Classification (NCBI taxonomy): domain Eukaryota; kingdom Viridiplantae; phylum Streptophyta; class Magnoliopsida; order Asterales; family Asteraceae; genus Lactuca; species Lactuca sativa. The sequence continues at coordinate 289,235,965 of NC_056625.2, read as the reverse complement.
CCCATATATAGAATTTCCTTATGTTGATCCATGCCAGCATGAAATTCATATATATATATATATATATATATATATATATATATATATATATATATATATATATATATATATATATATATATATATATATACATATCTTTGACTAAATACGATTAAAACCTCAATCTAAGCTTTTAGATTTGAGATGAATTATAATTTCCTCTCCCTTAAGTATAGCAAAACAACTCTTTCCCAATTGAAAACTTTTGTTTTCTATAATTAACATTGATAACTTGCAATACTTATCATAATTATCATGCTCCCACTAACATGATGATTATTAGCATAACACTTAGCTCCCACTAGCCTTATCATGTATCCAGAAATTAGCTGGACTTCTAGAAATCAATACATAATTGACTTTCTTAACAAAGTTCAAATTTATGATACTAGATTGCTTTGATAAGACTTTATCAAAATCATACACCTTCCCTTAGATAGCTCACAGGTGTATCTAAAAAATTTTAAGAACTATGAATAGGGATGTCGTAATCATAGTCTTGATTGTTTAGACCTTTTCCACTTCTCACAAGTCCGTGTTAGTGTGCCGGTAAACCACACACGCTCCACTAACGACTTTGAGAATGCAAATATAACAATTGCTATCTATCTAACCTCTACTTAGTGAAAGTGTTTCCTCACCATCATTTTTTTGAATCGGAGATAAACCTTATGACACTTAGATTTAATGGTGTATGTGTTCTTATCCATGTGAATTGTCAAAACCATAGTCACAAGACAAGGATAATGACAAATCCAAGCTCATATGGACTAAACTCAATCTTAATTTCTTACCACTTGGCAGCTCAAGGGCCTGCCATTGCTTCCAAGTTGTTGTGCTACCAATTAAGAACTCTAAGAACTCATATGCAGAGCCAACTTTAACTGGAATGGGCACAGAATATATCAACACGATAGGTTATAAACCTCAAGTCATGTGCTAGTGAAGAACTTCAGGTTTTATTCTAGATTAGTTCTTGATACTTTCAAGACCTTAAGGACTACCACCGTCCTCTTGACATATAAGACTCTCTTGTCAAATATTCAAGAGATAGTGTGGATTCTAATCAAGACAAACACTTCACACAATTGGCCTTAGTTGGTCTTTGTTTTATCCAAAACATCACAACTTATCAATTTCAAATGTACAAGAGTAGAAAACTTTTAGTCTTACATTTGACATGTGTTTTAAACCTTCTCTAAGACATGTCACTCAAGTTACAATCTTGGAGTATGACTCTAAGACTTGTTTTGGAACGAAGTATGACTTATCTTCTTGATTTGACCACTTCAACAATTCATAGCTCCTCGTCTTAGCTATCAGAATGCACTTAGAGGATGAATTATGATAAGGTCAAAAATCACTAACATGGTCTTAAGACATGATACTAAAGTACTCTCTCATCTTTTCAGATTTGAGAAACTTTTATCTTTCTGCCTAATTCGATTCTTTTTATTCGCTCTGTCATACATCGGAACCTTTTTCCTATGTCTCAGAATTATACATAAGCTTGTAAGGATAACCATGTTTATTGAGCTTTAGTAAATTATGACGAATAATCTTATCGATCTTTTGTGGTGGACTTGACCATTGTACAAGAATGTGTACTCGATCCCTTAGCCCTTCACTTGACTCACATATACATGTGAACAAGGAACTAGTCTTAATTTTACAAAGATGAAAAATTCTCATTCATCATGCTATACAACTCGCATGATTCCAAGTTCCGGTCCAATTGAAACTTGGGTGATGAGGATCTTTCCTTATTTGGTAAATTTAGACATTACCACAAATGAAAGAATCAATTTCATATTTCCACTCTTGCTATTAATGGAATCATATAAGCAACAATTTTTTCACAAACGCCATTGTAAGGATACATAAAATCAAAAATTTCCTTTTATTTTAAAACTTTGCGGAGGAACTCGTCGAGTCGTTGCCAAACTCGACGAGTAGAGTCGTGGATAAGGATGAGTAAGGGGTTAGGGACTCGACGAGTTGACGTCCCAAGTCGACAAGTCGGGTCAACTGGAAGTTGACTTTGTCTTTGACTTGGTTAGGGGAAAAATAGTCGTTTTACCTTAAGAGTAGATATCAGATTATGACTAAGTGTTTTCTGGAGATTACAGTCGGAGGATTTCCGGAGCAGCAGCAGACAGAGGTTTCCCACACAGATTATCAGCAGCTACTCGTACGAGGTGACTTACATTCCAGTAGCGGTGGGTCTACGACCACAATACCGGCCCACCAGTAGGAGTTGTATATTAGATGATTGTCTTTGTGATATTCATCTGGGTTTGCTACTACCTCATATGTTTTGTGCTAGTATGATATGATATTAGATGCTAGTAGCAGTAGGGGAGATAGTCCCCAAGGTTATCGGTCGATAGGGCCAAAAACGGATGGTCATACCCAGTCATACTAGATAGAATATGGTTATGTGTTACATGCTATGTGGTAGTAGTAGAGGAGTGAAATAGTCCCCAACATCAGGTCGAGAGGACCGAAGGGGGGGCCAGCACCCGAGTATGCTAGGCAGTATCTGGTCGAGAGGACCGCTAGGGAGGCCAACACCTAGATATGTAGGGCATTATCCGTTCGAGAGGACCGAAAGGGAGGCCAGCACCCTGGTATGCTAGGCAGCATCCAGTCGAGAGGACCGAAGGGGTAGGTCGGGCACCCTGTTATGCCTGACAGTATGTGTATGTTATGTGATTGTATGGTATGCGGTACGATGGGGGGACTCACTAAGCTTCGTGCTTACAGTTTACAGTTTTGGTTTCAAGTACCTCTTCAGCGAAGGGGAAGGAGCTGGCGCGGTAGCGGCACAGCATACACACACTCATTGTTTTCTGCACTATGGTTATTCTAGGATTGTACTCTAACATGTTAATATTTTAATGACTTGGGTTTTTAGACATGATACAATGTTTTATGAGATGATGTGATTTCACAATATTTTCGTATGAATGTTTTTATGAGTCAGTTAATTAAAATGAAATTTTTGGACTTGAAAATTGGGTCATTACACTGTCGCAGGGTTAAGGTTGAGCACCAGCGTCCGCACGACATGTTGCATCCACTTGAGGTTTCCTAGTGGAAGTGGGAACAGATTTCCATTGATTTTATCACCAAGTTGCAGCCACTTGAGGTTCCCCAGGGTGTCGATGCAATTTGGGTGATAGTTGACCGGCTCACGAAGAGCGCTCGTTTCCTTGCTATCAATGAGAGCTCTTTTGTTCAGAGGCTGGCTGAGCTGTATGTGACAGAGGTGGTATCGTGGCATGGAGTACCGATCTCGATCATATCGGATCAAGATGTGCATTTCACTTATAGTTTCTGGAAGAAATTCCATGAGGAGTTGGGAATAAGGCAGCATTTTAGTACCGCATACCACCCACAGACGGACGACCAGAGCGAGCGGACAATTCAGACGCTTCAGGACATACTTAGGGCGTGTGTGTTGGACTTCGGAGGAAGTTGGGAAACATATATGCCGTTGGCTGAGTTTTCTTTTAACAATAGTCACCATTCGAGTATCGGTATTCCCCTTTTGAGTTGTTGTATGGGAGGAGGTGTCGGACTCCCATCTGCTGGGGAGAAGTCGGGCAGCGAGTGTTGGGTAGCATAGAGTTAGTGCTTCATACGACAAAGCAGATACAACAGTTCAGACATAGGTTGTTGACAACTTAGAGTCGCCAGAAGAGTTATGCGGATAGGCGACTATCCGAGCTTGAGTCCCAGGTGGGAGACTTCGCACTCCTAAAGGTATCTCCTTGGAAAGGAGTGATCTGATTCAGGAAGAGGGGCAGGTTAGGGCCCCGGTACATTGTTCCGTTCAGGGTGACCGTAAGGGTGGACAGGGTAGCATATCGTTTGGATCTACCTGCGGAGTTGAGCCAGATTCATGATACCTTCCACATGTCTCAGTTGAGGAAGTGTATACTCGACGAGTCGGTGGTGGTGCCATTGGAAGATATTCAAGTAGATGCGACCGTGAATTATGTTGAGAGGCCAGTGATGATTGTAGATCGAAAGATCAAGGTTCTGAGGAACAAGGAGGTACCCCTGGTTCAAGTCCAATGGCAACATCGAGAGGGTCCGAGCTGACTTAGGAGCCGGTGTTGAAGATACGGGAGCAGCATCCAGAGTTCTTTGCGGAGCAAGACTTTGAGGGCAAAGTCTGATTCTAGTGGGGGAGAATTGTACCATCCAGATTTCTAGGTATTATGATTTATCATTTATTTTGAGTAAAAGAGAGGGACTCGACTAGTTGACTCTTAGACTCGTCGAGTAGGATCGCGTGTGCTGACTGGATTAATGAACGGACTCGACGAGTCGGAAAAGGTGGACTCGACGAGTCCGCTCTATGAGTTGAAACCCTAAATCCCCAGGATCGTACCCTATTTAAAGGACCTTATGGCCCTTAGTTGCGGCTACCTTCATCCTAGAGAGTACCAGAGCATCTGTGAGCCTTGAGAGTGAGAGAAGCGCTCTTGTTCACCATTTCTTGTGTGTTTTAGCAAGAAGGAAGGAGGTAGAACAAGCTAAGCGGGTTGAGGAGCTTGGATCCACATCTATTTGATCAGAGGAAGCTTTTAGAGGTAACAATCTATTCCATTCTCGTGTTTATAATTATTCTAGTGGAATCTAGGGTTTTCTTCATGCCTCTTTTAGTTTGAATCTAGAGTATGTGAGGTCCCAAGGCGAAATGGTTCATAGATCTAGACCTTAAGAGGTCCAGAGAGTCCTTACCATTGTGCTTTATGCCATACCTTTTGAGTTATGAGCCTAGGAGGCCATTTTAGAGTTTATTTCACCAAAAGTGGCTTTAGGTTTGTTGCATGTGTACCAAGATTCGACCTTTATGTGCTTATCATGCTTGGGAAGGTCATATATAGGTTAGAGAAGCAGATCTGAGCTCAGAAGGTCATTTGAGTATGATAATGGAAGCAACTCGCCGAGTTCATAAGTGGACTCGACGAGTCGAGTCGAGGTTGCCCCGCGATTCGTGACAGGAGGAACTCGTCGAGTGAAGGGGATGAATCGACTTGCGAAGCGAGGCTAGAAGGATTCAGAAGACCCGTATGAAATCGTCGAGTCGCTCATGTGGACTCGATGATTCAGGTCAAAGTTTGACCGTTGACTTTCGTTGACCTTAGGGTTTTGGTCAAGACTGATTCAAGAGAGTTCAGGGAGGGGTAGAATGGCCTTCTACTTAATCTTTAGAGATGAGACTATGAGAGAGTATTGATCGGGGATGTTATTTGAATGATAAGAGGAGGCTAGGTTGGGACGTTGAGCACGAGAGTTTATCCGACTTCATTGAGGTGAGTCTTCTCACTATACTGTACCTAGAAGGGTACATATGTGTGACCGGATGGTCTTATATGCTATGAGATGTATGTGTTGTATGCCATTATGTGATATGTATGTGTTATGTATGTTATGTATGATAAGGACCGGAAGGTCAAGAGGTTACGGACTGGAAGGTCGATACGGGTAGGACCGGAAGGTCTACCGGGATTTGGGACGGAAGTCCCCTAAGACACTTGGACCAGAAGGTCCCACAGAGTTATGGCCTGGAAAGGCGTATGTGTTGTATGTGGTATTTTGGGGATCTCACTAAGCATTTATGCTTACAATTGTTGTGTTATGTGTTTCAGGTACTAGTGAGGATCGCGGGAAGCCGCCGACATTATCCGTACATACTCATGGAGATTTTATTTTGAGATTCTAGGAAATTGCTTGTGGTTTTGACATTGGATACTTTATGTTTGGATATTGTTTTATGATTAAAAGTATGATTTGAAAATGAAAAATTGTTTGAAAATTTTACGACGTTCCGTGTTTGTTGGACCTCATACACACTGATGTGTGTGGACCCTTCAGAACCGCCACAAGAGATGCTAACTACTTCTATGGATATGTCTACTTAATCAAGCATAAGTCAGAGACCTTTGAAAGATTCAAAGAGTTCAAACTGGAAGAGTTCAAACAGGAAGTTGGGCAGGAACATTAAGATGCTTTGATCCGATTGAGGTAGTGAGTATCTTAGTACAGTGTTCCTTGACTATCTTAAGGAATGTGGGATTATCTCACAATTGACACCTCCTAGGACACCACGACTTAATGGTGTGGCTGAGAGGCACAATCGAACCTTGTTGGATATGGTTCGTTCCATGATGAGTCGAGCTTCGCTACCAATCTCATTTTGGGTGTATGCCTTAGAGACTGCTGCTCATATTCTTAATCTAGTCCCTACAAAGAAGGCTGCCAAAACACCTCATGAGATGTGGACCGAAAAAGTTACCAATATGTACCACATCAAGATTTGGGGTAGCGAGGCTTTTGTGAGGCGCAAGTCTCACGATAAGCACAAACCTCGAAGTGAGAGGTGTATTTTCATTGGCTACCCACAAAGTTGCTTCAGTTACCTCTTCTACAGACCCAATGATAATGTGGTATTTGTAGCAAGGAGAGGAGTCTTTCACAAGAAAGAATTCATGAGCCAAGGAAACAGTGGGAGGCAAATTGACCCTGAAGAAATTCAAAAGTCAAGTGGTGAAGGAACCTCAAACCCTAGCAATCAACCTGAGGAGGAAACTCCTGTTGATTCGACAGAACAGTGTGTACCTCTGAGGCATTCCATGAGAGTTAGGAATGCACCTGAGCATTACTATGGTTTCCATATTACTACGGAAGGTGATACACTCAGTGATAGGCCACTGGAAAGTCTGGATGAACCTAACAGCTACATGGAAGCCATGGCAGGCCCTGAGGCTGCTAAATGGAAAGAGGCTATGGATAGTGAGATACAATCCATGTATGACAATCAAGTTTGGAACTTGGTTGACAATGTACCAAGTCGCAAGATAGTCGGGTGCAAATGGATCTTCAAGAAGAAGCCCAACATGGATGGTAATGTACACACTTATAAGGCGCGACTTGTTGCAAAGGGCATCTCTCAAACTCCGGGAGTTGATTATGATGAGACCTTTTCATCTGTAGCGAAGATTAAGTCTATTTGGATTATGTTAGCCATTGCTACATTTCATGATTATGAAATATGGCAAATGGATGTCAAAACCGCTTTCCTTAATGGAAAGTTGGCTGAGGATGTTTACATGAGTCAGCTAGAGGGTTTTGTCAGTATAGAGTACCCTAATAGAGTGTATAAGCTATAGAAATCCATCTATGGATTAAATCAACACCTCGCAGATGGAATCTTTGCTTTGATGAGAAGGTCAAAGACTTTGACTTTCTGAGAAGTGAAGATGAATCTTGTGTATATGTCAAGGCTAGTGGGAGTATAGTCAGTTTTTTTGTATTGTATGTGGATGACATACTACTCATAGGAAATGCGAACCCAACTTTTATAGAAGTAAAGTCCTGGCTTGGGAAGTGTTTCGCTATAAAGGACCTTGGAGAAGCTACCTACATCCTAGGGATACGGATTTTGAGAGACAAGAGTAAAATACTAATTGGACATAGTTAGAGCACCTATGTGGATAAAGTGTTGAAAAGATTCAACATGCAGAACTCCGAGAAAGGTGAGTTACCGATCCGGAGCAACGCCAAAATGAGTAAGACTCAGAGCCCGAGTACAGAGGCTGAGATAGCAGTGATGAGTCGAGTTCCGTATGCTTCCATTGTAGGCTCGATCATGTATGCTATGACTTGTACTTGTCCTGAAGTGCCCTTTGCACTGAGCATGGTTAGTAGATATCAGGGGAATCCTGGAGAGGATCACTGAACTACGGTAATGAACATTCTCAAGTACATGCGGACGACTAAGGACTGGGTCCTTACCCTCGGTGGGAGTGATGACTTGAGAGTAGTTGGGTATAGTGATGCTAGCTTCTAGACTGATAGGTATAATTTCTGCTCTCATCCAGGCTGGATCTTTTCCTTAAACGAAGGAGCAGTAACTTGGAAAAGTTCCAAGCAGGAGACAGTGGCTGATTCAACTTGCAAATCAGAGTATATAGCCGCAAGCGAGGCAGCACAAGAAGTTATATGGCTTAAGAACTTCATCGGAGACCTTGGAGCTGTACTAGCTATAAAGGAGCCTATGGAGATTTTCTGTGATAGCAATAATGTGGTTGCCTTAGCCAAGGAACCAAGAGATCATACAAGATCCAGACAGATTGACAAGAAATATCATTTCATCAGACACAAAATAGAAGAAGGACTCCTCGTGGCAAAGACGGTATCATCGATTGAGAACCCGACAGATCCCTTTACGAAGGGACTGGGCAAGGTTAAGCATCTCCAGCATGCGAGGTACATAGGGCTGAAGGATGATATTAGTTTTAGTAGTTAGATAGCTTTGAAATGTGTAAAGTGTAATTAACATTTGATGATGAACAAAGCATGTGTTTATTTATGAGTAAAGTGTTGTTATAGTTTTTCAATCATTTACTATCATTTCATTTTGGAAACTTTGACTTCCAGAATAATTATGTAATGGTATATCATATTATTCAAATTTTCCACAGTTGGTCATATGTCGGACGTAGATATGAACCAAGACTGTCATGCAGTTGGTTGTATATGTCTAAGCTGTTGGACATTGCAAAGTGTTGCTACAACACTCATGAGTGGTCATAAGTTCTGAGTATTGGATTCAACCCACGCTCACTGGTATCACTTCATGGAATTTATCTCGAGTGATCATGAGACGGTAATATCATATAAGTCTTCAAACCTAGCGATATGACTTGTTGCCTATGAGTTGGTAATACATTGATTGTACGAAAATGCATTGGTAACTCGATGTTATAAAACATGCTTTTTTGTGTAATTTAACAAGTAGTAGAACAAGCATATAAGTCGAATTTTATATGTTCCTTCTTGGATTAGAAGCGATATTTGGGCCCCTCGATGATTTTGTGTTGACCCATGTATCGGGCCGAGTCAAAACTAAGTTGATGTGTTCAATTAAGTTCTATGTCAAACAAATCAGAAATCGAGAAACAAAATGTTGGACAATAATTAAGACATTATTCCATGTATTTTTCCAGCTGATATCTAGAACAGAGGATTATATGATCCCTTATCTATAATGGCGCTTCATAGTTCAACACAGTTTTAAGAGCTACGGTTGTCGGTCGATTCCTAAATTCATAATTGCAACTATAGTTATTAGACTTATCCAAGTGCTAGACTGTTAGATAAGGTGTCTAAGTCCACAACTATATTTGAGATGTACGTGACCTGACCCGACATGGTCCATTTGGGTTGCACTTCACCCGAACAATTTATATGAATAATCTTTTGAGAATAGTATAAGTTATGATTTATTAATATATTATAAGTTGTAATGTATTAATAAGAAATCATATTATTTAATTATTATTGATCTAAAATTAATTTCGAATTAATTTTGTGATCAAAAGTGTGACTAATTAAATATGGACTCTTGTATTTATATAGTGTGGGCTAATGCTTATTTAGAATGGGCTAGTCTTACATAGTAAGGCCATGGATAGTCCAAGGAGCATTAACCCATGGATCTCATGGAAATAAAAAGTCATGGGTATTAGGGTTTACATGGATATAACCCTAATCCACCACACTATATAAAGGAGTCCTTGACAATTGAAATCAAACTAGTGTTTTGTGTGAGAACTAAGAGGATCGATTCAAGAAGAGTGAAATTATTCTCTCAAGTATCCAAGGTTTGTGGTGATTTGTGAGTTCCATTTTAGGCATCCACATTATTGGTGCTAGGCTCAAAAACTCCAAGCAATCAACCTCTACTAAAAGGTATGTAACTCTACTAGTTTATTATGCTTTAAAACTTCCCCATGCCATGCTAATTAGGTTAAGAACCTTGGAAAAACAATTTGCATGTATCATAGTAACACATAGATCCAAGGTTTCTAGGGTTGCATGTACACCTTTGGAGTGTTAGAATTCTTAAAATCCTTCACCTATATCATGATGAAAAGAACAAAGATATCTTTATAAATTTATCTTTGAAGGATACCTCCATCGAACTTCATACTCTCAATGGCTTCAAAAATTAACCAAAGTGGGAAACTAGGGTTAGTGATTTTTGTGAGAGGGATGGAGATGGGATGATGAGAGATAAACTCAACCATTACTCAAATAGATTCATCTTAATCATAAGGATTGAGTTAAAAAGGTTGTGTAGAATCTCTTAGAATGGGTTCCATCGAAGACGATGATGCAAATCCTTAGGAAGTTTTGATCTTAGAAGAGGTTTGGGAAATGTTTACAGCCATTGACGAATGCTCAAAGAACATAAAGAACATAGAAGAATATAGATAAATGTGTAAAGGGATAATGGTAGGATTCAAAAATGCTTATATATGGGGATGTTTCGAGTTGGGTCGAAGAGTGCAATGATGGCACCCAAAACAAAAACGACTTTACATTAAAAGAAAAGGCTATGAAGAGCCTCCTTATGTGTCAGCTAGAAAAACGAGACAAGACATGTGATTGGACATGAAGTGAACCGTCGGTTTGGTTTTTTGAACAAAAACCTATTTTTTATTGAAAATTATGCCAAATGGGATTCAAGAAAAAGTAACCGTTGAAAAGTTTATAAGTGAATGGTTAAGCAATTTTCTTCAAAATCGCACTCATTGTGTGTGTCTAAGAAAAATAAAATATTCCAAGCTAACTTTTTATAAAGGGTATCTCAGAATTATAAAACTCTGATATAACATGACAAGATACTTCATTTAAGAATTGGAAAACACCCACTCATATTTGATATGGATTCAAGAAGTGGCACAACTTTAGGAATGGATATTAGAGATAAAAGTTGCATGAAAGATCTTAGTCATTTTTGAAAAAGGGTTTGAAATTTGGAGATCTAAAGGATTAGAACTCAGAAAGCAAAAGAAACAAAGTTACATTAACAACTCAAATTTGAATTATTAGAAAATGAATTCTCTTTATAGATTGCAATGCATGAGGTAACATGAACTCAAATATGAATCTCGAAAAAGCTTTTCATGATCGATGTTGCTTGTAATTAAGTGAACATTTTCAACTGGGTTTGATTAATTGTAGTTAAATAGGATCTATTGGAGCACTTGATGAGGATCGCAATGAATTTCAATGGTATTGTGAGAAAACAGGGTTATGATAGATTGATAAGGATCGCAATGGATCGTAGTTAGTCGCAACGAGAAGCAACTGATCTGGAAACAGGAGGAATATGACAGGTTATGAAAAATCAAAATGGATCACCATTAAATAACAAAGATCTAATAAGTCACACGCCCTTAATGGTTCAGCGAGACTTGCAAAAATGAATGGTTGTGAATATATGAACCAGACATATGCGAATTTCGTAATCCATGACGAATGATGAACAGTGAATTCACCATCAAATCTCTTAATGGTCTAGCAAGACTTACAAAGAAGAAGGGTTGTGAATCTATGAACGTGAACACCAACTTCTGAATGAGTCAGATACGGATTTCATAATCCATGTTCAGCGATAAACAGTCTTTTGCTATTGATATATCAACACTAGTGCTCCCACTCATTTCAAGTTTGAAATTTCGAGTGCTCCCTCTCGTTACGAGTGTGAAATGTTGAGTGATCCCACTAACAACAATTTGTCAATTTTTAACTTGCGATGTATTGCAATCGATTGCAACGGATCACAATGGATCACAATAGGGTGTTTTGACTTGAATCATTGTGATGGCTTGCGAAAGATCGCAACAAATTACAATCCATCACAACAAACTGTTAAGCAAAAACTAAACAATCAACCTAAAAAACAAAACTAAAAGAAAGGTTAGACAAAAAGACATTAAATGATCCTTCAATTTTCAAGAAGAAAAAAAAATTTGAGGTAAAAAATAATTTTGGTTCGGAATTTTTGATTTTGTTTTTTTTCCATCAGAGACTAAAAAGTTCTTGAAAGTGTTGAGGATCAGGCATCATTATTCCCATTTTGTTTAGAAAACCATTGAACTTGGTTTCGTCTAATGTCTTAGTAATGTCATCAGCAACTTTATCTTCGATGAAACAAAAATGAGTTCGATGTTACCTTGGAGAACATTATATTTTATAAAATGGTACTGAACATCAATGTGCTTGGTCAAGGAGTTATAAATTGGATTATGAGAAATCGGAATCTGACTTTAAAAATCATAGTATATAGGAATTTGTTTAAAACGGTAATCATTGTCCAAAAGTTGAGACTGCATCCACAGAATTTGAGAGGTACAACTTGCAGTAGAATGTATTCTACTTTGGATATAGAGAGAGCTATGTAGTTCTGTTTCTGGGATGACCAGCTAACCAATCTTCCACCTAAAAATTGATAACCACCAGATGTGCTTTTCCGATCTAATTGAAGTCCACCACAATTGATGTCTGAATAACCTAGCAGGAGAAAACTTTCATGTGTTGGGTACAAAATTCTGAGATCCTTAGTCCATTTGTGATATCTAAAGATTTACTTTACGGCTAAGAGATGTGACACCTTAGCATTAACTTGAAATTGGACACACAAACATGTTGCGAACATGATGTCAGGATGAGTTGTTGTAAGGTAGTGAATCATTCCCTATACTTCTTTTGATCTACGGCTTCACTAGATGGTTCAGAGAAGATCATGTGTCCGAAAATCATTGGAACCATTGCAGATGCAAAAGTTTCAATGGAATATTTCTTCAAAATGTCAGAGATGTAATTTTATTGATGAATAAAGACTCCTCTATTGGTCCGCTTATCTTGAAAACCAAGGAATAAACTTAATTTGCAATTCATACTCATTTGAAATCTACTAACCATCAATTTGGCAAAGTCAGCAACCATCATTGGATCGGTTAAACCAAAGATTATGTCATCGACATACATTTGCACTAACATAAGATGTTTTCTATTTGATCTTTGAAATAACATTGGATCGAAAATTCCATTTTTGAAAACTTGAACGCTAGAGAAAAAAAAGTGATCATGTCGTACCATACACGTGGAGCTTTTTTGAGGCCATACACATCAATCTAAAGTTTATATGAACAATTCAGATTGAAAATCATTACAATCCCAGGAGGTTGTTAGAGATAGACTTGACTATCTATTTCACCATTGAGACATGCACTCTTGATGTCCATTCGGTAAGCTTTGAAGGCCGTATGAGTAACATAAGCGAGAAAGATTCGGATAGCTTCAAGACGGGTAACAGGAGCAAAGGTCTCATCATAATCAAGACCCTCGATCTGAGTAAATTCTTTAGCCAACAACCTTGCCTTGCTGCAAATGATAACTCCAACATCGCCGAACTTGTTTCGGAAAATACATCGAGTTCCAAATATAGGGTGATCTTGAGGAGGAGGGAAGAGAGTCCACACTTATGACATCCAATAATTTAGGTAAAAAAATTGTGAACAGTCAATTCATAGTAAATCTCTTTGTAATTTGACTCATTGATTTTAGAGCATCTAATGTAAAAAAATGAGTTCATTTCAACTATTACAAGATACCAGATAATATCTTTCTTCCAAATGTGTAAACTGATAAACGAATCAAACACCTCAAACTGCAACCCTAGTTAATGCATCTGAAAAACTAAAAATTCATATTAAGAAGTTATTGTTGGATTAGGTGTCTAAGACATTAACTAAATTATTATAAACTTAAATTATTAGCAAAATCCATTTGGGTTGTCCTAAAACCTAGTAGTTGACTAGAATGTTTTTTGGAGAGAATGAATGTTTTATTAATTTATTATATGATTAATTAATAGAAATCAAAAATAAATAAAATATTAATATGTTTTGAGAAACAAAAATTATACAGGGATTTTATTATTTAATTAGGAAATAATCAGAAATTAATTAGAATTAATTTTTGGATTAATTGGATTAATTAAAAGTAGAAGGACTAAAAGTATCAATGTCTAAAAGTTGAACATTGACTAATTCTAGAACCTCCCTAAGAGAGGGGATAGTTCTAGAGGGGTTTTATAGAGAATTTCTAGAGCTTCTAGGAAGCTTAGGATTGCTTGGGGGGAAAGAAAAAAGTTAAAGTTATCTAAAATGGAACCTGTCTTTTATACACCTCCTTAAGCCCTATAAATACCCCCAATGACTTAGGATTTTTGGAAGTCACCTTTCAAACAACACTTAGAGCCAAAAATCATACCTTCTACTCCTCTTTCTTCAATATCTGCCATCTACGAGGGTCTGGATGTCAGCCATCAGAGGCACTAGATTTCTAGTGCTGGCTTTCTAAATTTCTACAAAGAAGGATTTTTAGTTTGTTTACATTAATAAACTAAAAGGCATGTTTTCTATTATCCCTACTCCTAAATCGAAAATAGCAATGTACTTTAGGGTTCTCAAATTCAAATTGTTCTTTGCATATGATAGTGAGAACATAGATCCTTTAGGGTATATGTGAACTTAGGGTTTATGTTTTTCCACCAATAATAGGATTACCGTAACATACTGTGACAACCCGAAATTTTCATTCGGTCAAACCCTAGAAGTCAATCACCTCTTATTATAAGTCAAGTTCACTTTTACTTGTTTTTGGGAAAAATAAAGTTTGTTTGATTATTTTAATATTATTTTTAAACGAATGGGTGAAAGAAAGTGTCGTCTCGGGTTTTGAACTTTAAAAACCGCACACACCTCGCGTCTTAGAAGTTCCCGGCCAAACTATTTCGTTTGGGTCGAAAAATCATCCCAAAACCCGTAAACTCATGCTTATCCATGAGTTTAAACCCTAAGTCTAGTTATAATGTGTTTACTCCCCAAAAGAGTAAACTCCAAAAGAGTAAACTCAAGAAAACCTCTCAAGTAGCAAACTAGAAACAATTCAAGATCTTCCAAGTTGTAAGTGTTTTATCCATTTCAAGTTGATTAAACACTTAATCTAGTGTCTGTGCATCTATTCATCCATTCATTTTTGTGTTTTGATTAGATTTTCAAAAACACCAAGATCACCAAGAACACACACTATGTGTTCTTGGACTTTTAGCTAAATCCAAGCTTTCTTATAGTAAGTACTTCCATCCGTGAGTCTTCATAAGCTTGTATTGCATATTAACATCAGAGAAAAGTCCCAAGAACACAAAGATAAAGGTGTTCACAGTTTTGGAAGGATCCCAAAACCGTAAACACCATTTATGGTGCAAAGAAGTGCCTTAAGGTGCCTAGATGCTTCACCATGCCTTAGGGACGTGTCTAGCTTCATCCTTGATGAGTTTATCACATATAATGCACCGAATACTTGGGGATCTCCCAAAATCGTAAACACCCCAAAAAGTGCATAAAAGTCCCATAAAAGTCCAACGGTTATTCCTAATGTCTATATTTAACCTAAACTATTGCCATGATTGAGCTAAGGACTTGAAAACCCCCAAATACCAAACTTATGAGTTTCAGGTAGTAAACTCATGAGTATAAGTTAGTAAACCCAAAGAGAAATGACCATGAGACCGTAAACTCCTCAAACGAGTGTAATGATGCCCTAATCTCTTCCAAAGGCCGAACCACCAAGTAGAAATGCTTCAAAGGAATTGCAAAACCTCAAACCAACTTATGGTCAAAAAGAGAGGAGTTTAAGACCATAAACTCTTGAGTTTACGACCGTAAACTCATTAGGTCAAAGTCATGAAATACGTAAACTCCAAGGGAGTTTACCCTTGAACCCCAAACACTATAGCAAGGTCCTTTAGCACTTAGATGCAATCCTTATGACTTGTAGCACCTAAATAAGTGTTTTACATGCCTTAGGATGTCTTAACTTTGTCAATTAGTGATTTAAAGTCTAATTGGATACATATATGTGTGATTATATGTTAACTAGGATCATTGAGTGTGAACAAGTCTTCACATGTCACCTAGCTACCCTACATCATTCAGTACATCCAAACCACCATCTACAGGTGAGTTCATACCCCTTAATCAATGTTTTAAATGATTATAAATTCTTTAATGGGGGGGGGGGGGAATATAGGTAGAAAAAACATGTTATTAAATCAATCATATGTATTTATAATTGTGTTTTCATTCAGCATATTTCACATACTACAAAATGTGATTCATGAAATGGTTTTATATCTTAAAAACACCCTGATAGCAAAAGTATTACGTTTGAAATGTTTATTAAAATGACATCAAGTCATTGTTAATTATTGTTCAAAACTCTTAGATGTCTTACAAAACCATTTTTACCTTCTTGAATAAAACTATATCTATACACTTATGTTCTTTTATATGTGTTATTGTTATAGTTTTCATCCTTCATTCAGTTTCCCACACTCTTGTCTAGAAAGGGTTTATAAACCTGTTTGGACAATCAATTACCTTCCAGTTAACTATTATAGGGATAGTTAGGAGATACATAACATTATTCGTATTACAAGGAATTACATCAGAGTCAGTTCATTCATGAGTCTACACTATACATTACATGAGTACCTTACATGAATACATTACATGAGTAGCTTACATGAATACATTACATGAGTACCTTACAAGAATACATTACATAAGTAGCTTACATGAATACATTACCTGAGTACCTTACATGAATATGTTACATGAGTACCTTACATGAATACACTTACATGAAGACCATACATGAGTACCTTTACGTAGATACATTTTCCTGTATACATTTACATGGATACATGTACCTCGATTCATTAGGATGATTTATTAGTACCTTCTATGTAAATTGTCCTGCCTATCCCAGTTCAATGGGATATTTAGACGGGACTAACCATTCCGAAGCCCAGCTGTTAGCACCAGTGGTTGATCAACATCTACGGATGCCTACGGTTGATTCTTATATTAGAATACGTTTACGGGACTAACCATTCCTTGGGCAACCTGTTTGCTACAGAGGCTGATGAACATCTACGGATGCCCACAGTTAATAATTATATTACGAAATCGATTACGGGGCTAACCCTTCCTCCCCCCTGCTGTAGCTACAGAGGACAATTAAACAATCTACGGATGTTCAAAGGTTATACATTTTGCAAATCGCGATGTCGTGTTAATCCTAATACAAAAGGATAACACTTACATGATTATATTTTTCCAATTACCTTATTTTGTGACACATTCACATAAACGATGAGTTAGACTATGTACTATTGTAATAGTCAAAAAGAAGGAAAAATTATCATTATCATAGAAAAACATTCGGGTCTTGGTAGAAGACTATTATTCTTTTCCTATTTACTCTATTTTGTGATACATTCACATAAACGATGAGTTAGACTGAGCACTATTTGTAATAGTTAAAAAGAAGGAAAAACTATCATTTTCATAACAAAACATTTGGGTCTTGGTAGAAGAGTACATTTAATACTAGTAGGAAACATGGGATTTTCGAGGGTTTTTCATATTTATATCAACTGTTTCATTTAAATATTTACATGGCATTCATAACAGCTTTCCAAAACAAGACAAAGACTCTTAAATACTTATGAATTCACCAGCTTTAGGCTAATACTCGCTTTCAAAATAACTTGTATTCTCAGGTCACCGGTTAGACAGGTACGATGGCCAAGTTTTGAGAAGACGGAGCACAGACAAGACTCGTCATATTTTGATTATTCACTTTATTATTGTACATTATGAAAGAACACACATGTATTAAAACTTTACTTTTAATGCAATGGATGATGTTGTTGCTTCTTTACTACTTTACACTGTTATGATACTACACATGACGTCCTCCACGTCAGAACGTTTCCGCCGTTCTTGGTTTTGGGGTGTGATAGATTGGTATCAGAGCACTGTTTATAGTGAAATAAGTATATAAAACCATAAAAGATATACTAATTATAAATACAATGGGATTAAAACCCTCTTTCTAAGAGTTATACTTTTAAATAATAAATTATTTAATTTAGTATACGTGCCTGCATTCGTACTAAAATCCATGTCACAATGACAAGAATGAAAGTATTACGATTGTTGAATATCACAGGTAAGCTCGGGGATGTATGGTCAGTCTTGGGAGTGGCATAGCCTGATCAACTATGTTGTTCTGAGGAGTGATTAGCACATGCCCAAAAATGGTTGTGATATGGCAACAAGTCTAAAAACTTACCAACATTACCACAATGAAATATTATAGCAGAACCTAGTCTAAAATACCATAGAGGTGTTTCGTGTTACTATAAGTACTTACTTGAGAACTAAAAAGGGTCTTCATTACTAAGTTGATAGTTGCTAAGTGGATACAATAAAGCTATATGTAACTAGGATGTTATAGACTTAGAATCGGTGAATGTTTTGCTTTACCCCTATTCCTTGTGAATATGGAGTTAAGGTCACTTATTCGATGGCCTATCCTGTTTTGATTACATATGACTGTTATGCACTTTACAAATAGTGACATAACTAATGAAGTTTTTCTAATAATTATCTATATAGTTCGTCTAATAATTGTTTCCTTACCCAAATTCTCGCGTAGATAACATGGCTATACTCCATCCCCACGGCAACCCATACCTTCTGAACGAGGTCATTGCTGGATGGTTTGAACAAGAACCAGAGAATGATCATCCTATCCTTTTGGATGATCACCATGACGAAGACCTTTCGGATGGTGCTAACTCCAAACCCGAGGTTGAGAACCTACCCCAGACAACTCGTCCGACTTTTCATGGCCCGATGCCTGAGTGGGCGGAATGTTTGGAAACATGGAGCCAAGGATAAGACCAGCCCATGCCATTTAATGGTGACCGAAGCTTCTATGACCTGAGCAATGGGGGCTGAGCAGACAGAATCTTGCCAATCTTGGTCTGCAGAGTGACCTGAAATGAGATTCAAGGCAGGACAACCCTACATCAGATCACTGAAGTAGTCGCCGATGCGAGAATGCGTACCCTCCGTACCATTCGTCTAGAAGATGCTCGTGAGAGATCTGAGAGAAACCATGAAACCCTGCGGCAAGCACTAGCTGAATCACAAGTCGAAGTCATAGAACTTCGAGTACGCCAGAGGGTGTACGAAAGACACCTACTTGATGTGGAACGCCAACTGGCTGAACTGAGAGTTCACCAAAGGGATGACCGTCGCCAGTAGTAGATGCTTTACTTTATTTTCCTTGTTATAAAGGAATCGTGTTTCTGTCTACGCCCGATGTGGCATTTTCTATGAAACTATCTTGTACTGTAGGTACTTATGGTTAGGTCCTTATGAGGTCAAGAACTATCTTCTGTGGATATGATGTAAGACCTTATTACAAGGTCATTTTCCCGAACATGTACGTCATGAGTGTCAAAGATATTGAAAGTCGGATAACTTTTGTGTCATTCTTTATTCAAATACTCTCATCATACTTTCATTAGAGTCTATCTGAAACATGCTTTAGTCAAGTCATTGGACTATAGCAATTTAACTCCGGAGATATCTCCAAGTCTCTTTTAATGGTTGGATGATGTTATTCACCAACCAACGATACCTCGGCTAGAACAACAAACATCTTAAAACCATTATACGAACTTACTTCCAATCTTTTCTAGGACTGCATCATAGGGATGTAGGTCAAACCTTCATGAAGATACTTCCATTCCGTACTAGGACTGCATCATAGGGATGTAGGTCGAACCTTAGAGAACATACTTCTATACTTTACATGAGCGATCAAACTATGTCTAGGTTCAACCATTCTCGCTCACAAATTCATTTTCTTTCCGTGTAACAGAGTCATGTCGCCAAAGAAAAACGATCAACCCATCAACTAAACACCAACTCTTTAGATTGATGCAGCTACCTTTCAAGCTGCAGTCTCGGTTGCCGTGTCAGCTATTCTGACCCACCTTAACGCTAACAATGTAAATGTTAGCGGGATTGTTAATAGAGATTTCAATCCAAGTAACAATCAAGCACCTCAACCAACAGCAAACTTCCACGACACCCCGAGTCCCAAGACCAAGTTTAACAAATGGAAGACTTGGGCTAAATCTAAGGACAAATCGCTTCGAAGGGCAAACCAGAAACAACTATCGGTAACGACTTTCACAGCCACAACATCTGTACCTCAAACTACCATCCCATTGGGTATCCCAATTGTCCCTAACCCAGCCAGACAATATGCTGGGAATCTACCAAAATGCATCCAATGTAGTTATCACCACCATGGACTTTGTAGGGAGATGCAGTGCTCAAACTGCAACAGAAAGGGGCACACGAAGCATTACTGCAAGAGCCTAACAAGGCCGAACAACCAAGTGCCCAACACCAGTGTAAACCAGGCTTGCTACGGTTGTGGCATGGTAGGTCACTACGGAAGGAACTGCCCTGAGGCAGCAAATGCTGGCACAGACGGAAGTATGCTACCCACCACCGCCGCAAGAGAGACTACTCTGGATCCACGTTAATGTAATTAAGGCGTTTCATTGTAACAGACTTATAAACTGTCCAAAACTAATGCAACCAGAGTCTTATGTTTTGTGAGATCCCATCCGTTTAGGGATGCTCCTGCTGCATACACTTGTCTTTTGTAGTATACCTTGTTCGCAACAATAGTCTTGTAGTAAATCTAAAAGTTCAGCAACTCTTTTAAAGGTTGCACTGTAGTGTTTTGTCTATAACCCCTTATGTTCAATCTAATGTCTTTAGCTTCCATATGATTCCGAATTTATCAAACGACTCGAGTAAATTCGATCCTCGCAATATCAGCTTCATAAGTATACATCTTTCTCAGTAAACGTCTTTTAACGAAGCTGTCATATCAGAACACCGAAGTACTCATGCATGGAGTACCACATAGCTCTTTTCCTTTCCGAAGGAATCCTCGCAGTATCACTCGTGCAGTATGTCAAGTTCAATCCAAAGATTCATACGGTTGATCTATCACTAAAGAATGTAAACATGAGAGTGATATATAATCGATGTTATACAGGTTTAGAATTGATGATTCCACTTTAACTTCTTTTCCCTCGATGGGATGTGAGCTTAAGGAAGGATCACTTTTTCGACTACCTTTTCAATCTTAATTATATACGACTCGTATACACGAGATTGTGATCGATGAACCACGTATGAATTCTAATATGAACTTCAGGAAAGAGACTGCCTAAGACTATGAGTAAGTGCATTGGCATGTGAACAAACTTAGAACCCAGTATGACTCTTATAACTAGATCGCCTTACAGTCTAAACATCTATGGAGATACTAGAATAGCCCGGACGACTCAACAAATTACTCAACAATAGAATTGGAAGACCAGGCTTCTCACCCTTGAGAACTCCGGTCTTATTCTTCCAGAAGTCGACGGATTGCATCATATGTACCTCGACGATCGGGGACTCCATTTAGATTTCCTTTAGAAATCATTATCTCTGCCTCGCATAGATGAGTTGATTGAGCAAACGCAGGGAAAGAATTGCTTTCAGAAATGGACCTGAGATCTGAATATCACCAGTTCGAGTGTTAGGGAATGATGTCCTGAAGACTACCCTCTGAACTCGATGCGAACACTTCGAGTCCGTAGTGATACCCCTCGGATAGGACCAATACGCCCATAGTATTCATGAGCTAAATGAATAGGGTACGCCTTTCTTACTGGGATCAGTTCGTCATTTGTCCATGTAATGACTTACTTATCTACCCTCGTAGTAAGAAAGAACCCATGGAAACTTTACCTTCAGAGGAACTTTCGCGAAGTTCTCTAAACACGAGTTTTGAAACTGAAGAGTCAGATTCCTAAGACACACCGTTAGTATTGTGGGAATTTTTGAGTACTCTTTCAATTTGTCAAAACCGTTGAGAATTTGTCAACACCAGAGGCGCCGGCAGAAATTCGCTAAATTTTAGGTCGTGCAGACCTACTATCGTAGTCCATTCGGAACTCCTCACAAATCACAGAAACCCTTTCGACTTTGACCCGGCAAGGGGTGTCCCTTGACTGGGAAGTTAAGCAAGAGAAAGAACCATTGGAATTCCAAGTGAGAGACCAAATTTTTTCGGAAATCTCACTCTGGGAATGGCTTGATACGCTTCGTAAAGCGTGGAAAGTTAAATCCAATATAGTAAGGACCTCTGAGATTCTTACCAGAATCGGTCTTGTATCTCACAAACTATACGTACTCTGCGAACTCAGTAACATACATTTTTACTCTTCGAGTCTCGATCTTGAAAACGTACCTTTCCATTAGGACTCTCGTAAGCCACTCGACGAGATCGAGATTATCGAGATCCTCGCCTTCGTATTTAAAAACCGTAGTGACCCTCGACCGAGAGGTCAAGCGGACGAACCAAAGCCGTATCCCGATAGTGAAGGTTCGTTGGAACGCAAAACGGGGACCTGAATTCACTTGGGAACGAGAGGATCAGATGAAACGGAAATATCCACATTTTTTTCCTTAGTTACCTGTAAATACCTTATTTGCTTAGACCTTAATTTCAGGACGAAATTCCCTTTAACGGGGGGATGATGTGACAACCCGGAATTTTCATTCGGTCAACCCTAGAAGTCAATCACTTCTTATTATAAGTCAAGTTCACTTTTACTTGTTTTTGGGAAAAATAAAGTTCGTTTGATTATTTTAATATTATTTTTAAACGAACGGGTGAAAAAAAGTGTCGTCTTGGGTTTTGAGTTTTAAAAACCACAAACACCTTGCGTCTTAGAAGTTCCCGGCCAAAATATTTCGTTTGGGTCGAAAATTCATCCCAAAATCCGTAAACTCACGCTTATCCATGAGTTTACTCCGTAAGTCTAGTTATAATGCGTTTACTCCCTGTCACACCCCGAAACCTAAGGCGGAAATGTTCCAGGGCGGAGGACATCATGTATATCGCAACCAATGTACATAGTTGGCATAGTAAACACAAAACATTACACATATATATATATATATATATATATATATATATATATATATATATATCATATGAACAAAAGTTAAGACAAGTCTTATATACGCTCCGTCCTCTCCAAAAGATTGCGATGTACCTGTCTAATATGGACGTGAGAATACAAGCAGTTTGAAAATCAGCATAAAGCTGGTGAGTTCATAAGAGGTTTGTTTTTTGAAAATGTAC
This sequence comes from Lactuca sativa, assembly GCF_002870075.4. Taxonomy (NCBI): domain Eukaryota; kingdom Viridiplantae; phylum Streptophyta; class Magnoliopsida; order Asterales; family Asteraceae; genus Lactuca; species Lactuca sativa. The sequence continues at coordinate 289,212,901 of NC_056625.2, read as the reverse complement.
AAGTTTCCTTCGGTTTTCCGAGAAAGTTTTTTATCCAAGAAAATCCCATATTTTCTTATAAGTTTAGTTGAGTTATTCGTTTATTACCCGGTTTGATTATGTACAGTTGTTATCCCAGGAAAAACCCTTATTTTCCTAAAGTCAAGTTTAGTTATCCATGAGTTGCACAGTCTAGTTAAGAAAAATTTGCTTATTCCAGTTGTCTTACATTCGATTATATCCAAGGGCGTGCTTTCGTATTCGTAATCTTATTCCTATTCGTATTTGTATTCGCATTCGCATTCGCATTCGTATTCGCATTCGCATTCGCATTCACATTCCTATTCCTATTCCTATTTCTATTCCTATTCGTATTCGCATTCGCATTCGCATTCGTATTCTCATTCGCATTCGCATTCCTATTCACATTCACATTCCTATTCCTATTCCTATTTCTATTCCTATTCGTATTTGCATTCGCATTCGCATTCATATTGTTTCTAACAATACCTTCATATTTGTTCTGATCCTAGTTATACTTTTGTATTCGGTCTGTTCCTAGCTGTACTTTCCTATTCGTATCCGTATTATTAGTTTGGTATTTGTTATGTTCTTAGCTATATTTTCGTATTCGCCTTGTTCCTAGTTGTACTTTCGTATTCGTTCTGGTCCTAGTTGTACTTTCGTATTCATTCTGCTCCTAGTTGTACATTCATATTCGTATTAGTTCTAATTTATGATTAGTATGAATTATTTGTAAATTATGAAATATAACATAGATTATAACACTTTATCAAGAAATCTATGATTAGTCTGAAAGCTAACTCTGCAATTCGAATTAACATAGCTTTCGATATTAAAAACATACAGAATATAAACATTTGAACTGAAATAATAAATTTGTACAAGATTTCCTTGTACTTTTGCTTGTATTCCCCCCCTGAAAAACATTTGAAAAAGGGTAGGGGTATGAACTCATCGGTCGAGAAGCGTGTCGGTTTGGGTGCTAAACGTCAGATCGGGGCTTGATAACGTGTGAGGTTTCTATGTAATGTGAAAGGATATACAAATGTATCTAATTAGACTTTAAATCACTAATTAGATATAATTATACACTCCAAGACGCGAAAACACTTCAAGTTAAGTGTTTGGAGCGACTTCCTTATGGAGTTTTCGGCCCTAAGACCAACTCCACATGAGTTCACGGCCATGAACTCATGGATGAAGGGTTTTATGGTGCTAAATGGTCAAATATCACTTGGGGAAATTAGCTAGGATCCATTCTAGGGTAAAGGAATGGCTTAAACCAATATATGGACCAATATAATGGTCCTATTCCACAGTTTGACCATGAATTTGAAGGCCTAAGATCTTATACTAGGAGCTAGGATAGTTACCTTGATGATTTGGAGCCTTAATTTGATGATTTTGGACTTAGAGTTTGGATTTGAGGAGAGAGGTTAGAGAGAGAGTGAAAAAGCTTCAAATGAGACTTAATCAACTTTATATATGGTTAAAGTTTGGGACAAGGTAGAATTCTACCCGATACTGATGTTAAGCGAGGCTTTTGGTCGCACCCGATTAAGTTGTCGTAACCCGATATGGTTGAAACTAAAATTTTTCTAATTATTAGATTGAGGTGTTTTCTTGAGTTTCTAATGGGTTTGGATACTAATTAAGTCATAATAGAAGTCTCGAAATAAATGACTTAATTTAAAAAATGTAAACGGAAATGATTCGAAAAAGATGAATTTTATGCATGGAAACGGGTTACGGCGATGGAACGAACTTCGGGTTGTCACACTCCCCAAAAGAGTAAACTCAAGAAAACCTCTCAAGTAGCAAACTAGAAACAATTCAAGATATTCCAAGTTGTAAGTGTTCTATCCATCTCAAGTGATTAAACATTTAATCTAGTGTTTGTGCATCTATTCATCCATTCATTTTTGTGTTTCAATTAGATTTTCAAAAACACGAAGAACACACACTAAGTGTTCTTGGACTTTTAGCTAAATCCAAGCTTCCTTATAGTAAGTACTTCCATCCGTGAGTCTTCTTAAGCTTGTATTGCATATTAACATCAAAGAAAAGTCCCAAGAACACAAAGATAAAGGTGTTCACGGTTTTGGGAGGCTCCCAAAACCGTAAACACCATTTATGGTGCAAAATAGTGCCTTAAGGTGCCTAGATGCTTCACCATGCCTTAGGGACTTGTCTAGCTTCATCCTTGATGAGTTTATGACACATAAAGCACCAAATACTTCCATTTTTATGTGTTTACAGTTTGGGATCTCCCAAAACCGTAAACACCCCAAAAAGTGCATAAAAGTCCCATAAAAGTCCAATGGTTATTCCTTATGTCTAAATCTAACCTTGACTATTGCCATGATTGAGCTAAGGACTTGAAAACCCCCACATAACAAACTTATGAGTTTATGGTAGTAAACTCATGAGTTTACTACCATAAACTCATGAGTTTAAGGTAGTAAACTCATGAGTTTAAGGTTGTAAACTCATGAGTTTAAGGTAGTAAACCCAAAGAGAAATGACCATCAGACCATAAACTCCTCAAAGGAGTTTAATGATGCCCTAATCTCTTCCAAATGCCAAACCACCAAGTAGAAATGCTTCAAGGGACTTGAAAAACCTCAAACCAACTTGTGGTCAAAAAGAGAGGAGTTTACGACCGTAAACTCATTAGGTCAAAGTCATGAAAACCGTAAACTCCAAGGGAGTTTACCCTTGAACCCCAATCACTATAGAAAGGTCCTTTAGCACTTAGATGCAATCCTTATGACTTGGAGCACCAAAATAAGGTGTTTTACATGCCTTAGGATGTCTTAACTTTGTCAATTAGTGGTTTAAAGTCTAATTGGATATATATATGTGTGATTATATGTTAACTAGGATCATTGAGTGTGAACAAGTCTTCACTTGTCACCTAGTTACCCTACATCATTCAGTACATTCAAACCACCATCTACAGGTGAGTTCATACCCCTTAATCAATGTTTTAAATGATTTTAAATGCTTTAATTGGGGGGGGGGGGGATACAGGTAGAAAATAACATGTTATTAAATCAATCATATGTATTTATAACTATGTTTTCATTCAGCAGATTTCACATACTACAAAATGTGATGCATGAAATGGTTTTATATCTTAAAAATACCCTGATAGCAAAAGTATTACGTTTGAAATATTTATTAAAATGACATCAATTCATTGTTAATTATTGTTCAAAACTCTTAGATGTCTTACAAAACCATTTTTACCTTCTTGAACAAAACTATATCTATACACTTATGTTCTTTTATATGTATTGATGTTATAGTTTTGATCCTTCATTCAGTTTCCCACACTCTTGTGTAGCGTGGGTGTATAAACCTGTTTGGACAATCAATTACCTTCCAGTTAACTATTATAGGGATAGTTAGGAGATACATAACATTATTCCTATTACAAGGAATTACATCAGAGTCAGTTCATTCATGAGTCTACATTATACATTACATGAGTACCTTACATGAATACATTACATGAGTAGCTTACATGAATACATTACATGAGTACCTTACATGAGTACATTACATGAGTAGCTTACATTAATACATTACATGAGTACCTTATATGAATACATTACATGAGTACCTTACATGAATACAATTACATGAACACCATACATGAGTACCTTTACGTAGATACATTTTCCTGTATACGTTTACATAGATACATGTACCTCGATTCATTAGGATGATTTATTAGTACCTTCTATGTAAATTGTCCTCCCTATCCCAGTTCAACGGGATATCTAGACAGGACTAGCCATTCTGAAGCCCAACCGTTAGCACGAGTGGTTGATGAACATCTACGGATGCCTACGGTTGATTCTTATATTAGAATACGTTTACGGGACTAACCATTCCTTGGGCCTACTGTTTGATACAGAGGTTGATGAACATCTACGGATGCCTACGGTTAATACTTATATTAAGAAATCGATTACGGGACTAACCCTTCCTCCCCCTGCTGTAGCTACAGAGGACAATTAAACAATCTACGGATGTTCAAAGGTTATACATTTCACAAATCGCGATGTCGTGTTAATCCTAATACAAAAGGATAACACTTACATGATTATATTTTTCCTATTACCATATTTTGTGACACATTCACATAAACGATGAGTTAGACTAAGTACTATTGTAATAGTCAAAAAGAAGGAAAAACTATCATTATCATAGAAAAACATTCGGGTCTTGGTACAAGACTTTTATTCTTTTCCTATTTACTCTATTTTGTGATACATTCTCATAAACGATGAGTTAGACTAAGCACTATTTGTAATAGTCAAAAAGAAGGAAAAACTATCATTTTCATAACAAAACATTCGGGTCTTGGTAGAAGACGACATTTCATACTAGTAGCAAACATGGGATTTTCTAAGGTTTTTCATACTTATATCAACTGTTTCATTTAAAGATTTACATGGCATTCATCACAACTTTCCAAAACAAGACAATGACACTTAAATACTTATGAATTCTCCAGCTTTAGGCTGATACTCGCTTTCAAAATAACTTGTATTCTCAGGTCACCGGTTAGACAGGTACGATGGTCAGGTTTTGAGAAGACGGAGCACATACAAGACTCGTCATATTTTGATTATTCATTTTATTGTTGTACATTATGAAAGAACACACATGTATTAAAACTTTATATTTAATGCAATGGATGATGTTGTTGCTTGTTTACTACTTTACACTGTTATGATACTTCACATGACGTCCTCCACCCCGGAACGTTTCCGCCGTTCTTGGTTTTGGGGTGTGACACATACAAAACCCATTAGTGGTATCAGGGCCATTGTTCTCTGGGATCTTGCATAAAGTTGAATTGTATCAAATACCCATTTGGTATATTCGATTTGGGAAAGGGTTTCAAAAACCCCAAACCCTCTTCTTGATTTTCGAAATTTGTAGGGTTTTAGTAGGTTTTCCTTATTTGATATTTATTCGTTTTAAATGCCTTAAATTGGATAATTATTATTTGGTAAAACCAAAACCCTAATTTTGAAATTAGAGCATATTGGATTATGATTAAAATTCATTTTATTAATTGTTTAATGGTAAATAAATTATTTAATCCTTATTGGTTTAATTTAAATTGAATTAATTTTTATTAGTTTCGAATTTTTAATTAAAGCTAGTATTTTATAAATGATTTTAAAATACACCTTATATATATAATTAAATGTTAATATACTACATGTATAAGAAAAGTCAGTCAAATCAATAGTAAGCCTTATTCGCGAAAACATGCTATAAAGAGCGTATAAGGAAGCAGCTTATAAAATGGTCGTTGAATGGGTGTCCACTCTCACCCGCCGCTCTCATATGTGGTGGTGATTCGTTAGCTGAACAGGTTTAATAGGACATAACTTCATTAATAAGTATAATTATATAAAATAACTAAACTATTTTTAAAATCCCACTCTTAGTTACTTTAGGAAAGATGAGAATTTCTATGTTAATCCATGAAATTGCTTATTATGATTTCTATGCCATTTGTGGAGTGTGTGTGGTTAACCAACACACTAATAGGGACTATAAAGAGTAATAATGGGCATCTCGATGATTATCATTGTTAACGGAGTGTGTGTGGTTAACCAATACATCAATTGGAAATGATAAATGACATCGAGGCTGCGAAGAACATTTGCATGGTTATTCCAATCTTGTTTGCGATCCTTGATATGCTAGTCACAAATAGAACGAGCATAATCTGAGATTAGACATGCCCTTTATAGATTTAATGAATCTCAAAAGATAAGAATTTTATTTTCATTGAGATTGGTAAATTCTTTTTACCAACCTTTATAAAATTTACAATTAGATTACGACATCCCTCTTCTAGATTGTTAATTGCATAGTAAGGCCTTAGACAAAATATTTATTATGGGTTAAGTATTTAGGATTATTATATCATATAACTAAAACTACCTTTTTTCTTTAGATGTCTACTCTTGGTGATGCTTATGCTCCATTATCGTCTATCCACTATTTGGGTTTCTCCATACTCTATCGTGTTAAAGGTGACATTTGATGGAACCAATTATGATGATTGGATTTGTAATATCAAGATGGCTCTTCTATTTGATGGCAAAGAGTACGTCCTTAAAAAGAATCTTGTTGAAATCGATAAAGCCACTGCTACTCTAGAACAACTAGCCTCCTAAAAGAAAGACTACAATAATGCAAAAAAAGTTGCTTGCATCATGGTTGCCACTACGGTCCCTAAATTGTAGAGGTTATATGAGGATTATTGGCCCTATGTGTAGAACAATGACTTTGTGGAAATGTACCACAAAAGAGCTCGTCAACATAAATCTAAAGTGATCAAAGCCCTCATGGCTTGCAAGCTGAAAGAGGGAGAGTTTGTGTACAACCACCTATGGAGAATGTAAAGGTATGTGGAATTCCTTGTTAGGCTCAATGTGCAGCTCGACTAGGATTTGGCCATTGGCATTGTCTTTGTCACAACTAGGAATTCTAATGCTTTGTAAACATTAAACAAGGATAACATTGTAACCAAAACATGAGAGCATGTATGATGCTTATTTAATGACAACAAAATCCCATCAAACACTCTATACAAACACTCAAATAGTCAACAAAAGGTTGGAAACCCTAAAAATCCCGGTTTAAGTCCATTATGGACTAGGATTTCCTTATTGGGCCTAATGGACCAATAAGCTTCGAATTTGACTATTTTGGGCTTAGAACCCTTAAATGGGCCCTAATTGGACCCACTTTCATAAAAACCTAACCTTTTGGGCCATAATGGATCCAAAATGGATTGGCTTACTTTAATCGGCCTTATTGGGCCATAATTGAATTAATTAGCTTTCATGGACCATAAACCCATTCCTTTATACCATATTCGGCCATGAACACTCACAAGAGCCCAATGGGCTGAAAATCATCATTGGGTTCCATATATTCGAACTAAGCTTAGAATGGGCCCAAAGTATCACATTATTAGTCCTGTTAGCCCAAAAATCTTGGCCCAATGTAAATATATATGTGCATATTTATGTTTTTTTTTTAAAAACAGAGGGTTAATTTGTAATTGACACATCACAATTGCACGGTGGTTTTCCATGCAAATTAACCATTAAGCAAACCCTAAATCTCATACATCTAAGCATCAATCACATCTTCACCTATCTTTTTCCCTCTCTTCTTATCCTCATGGCCGAGAGCCCCCAAACACACAAACATTCACACACATCACAACAAACTCTCTCTAATTCTCTTAAGACTCATTGATCTTTTTAATCCAAAATTCTCAAGACTTTTGCTTGTGTTTCAACAGGTCTTCATAAGATAATCATCATTTCTTGGTAAGTCTTTACACCTCGAGGTTTTATAATTCCATTCTCTTGATATATCACTCTTTTAAACAAAGTTTTGGTGGTTTTTCTTCCTAGAACTTCTTCAGTTCAAAATCCAATCAAGAAAGCTTGCTAGGACGAAAATCTTCTTCATTTCTTTCTTCAAAACCGTGAGGAACAAAGCAAGGTGAGTTCATACCCCCTTGTTTTTGATTTTTACTTGTTTTTTTTTTTGGGGGGGGGGGGGAATACAAGTATCATGTGATGATCTATGTGTGTTTGCATACTATATGTGAATTCATTAGTTTTTGGTTGTGATAATATGAAATATTTGTTATATTTTGAGATCTATAATAAAAGGGTGAAATAATCATGAACAAGAACATAATGAACAACATACTTCATGGATCTAAGGATCTTTAAGTTTAAAAAGTGAAAAACTAAACCAAAAGAACCTTACAAGTGTCATTTTTGCAAAAACAACAAAGATTGGGTATAAATTGTAATTTCTCGGTTTTATGAGGGTTATGAGTTGAATATTTGCATAAAAGCAGATTTTTATGAAAATAACACTTTTCAAAGGGTTAAAAACATAAATTTTAGCTTAATGGGCTTAAAAGTGGGCCTAATGGGTTTTGGACCCAAAGTTGCAAAAAAATCCGAATTTGATGGATTGAATTGGAAAACTTAACAAACTATGGGTCTAAAATGTAAATAAACTTTTTCAGGGGTTAAAAATGAGTTTATAATCAAATTTTGACTAAAAATGCAAAGTTTTTGATTTTGGGGTCAAAATTGTATAACATACGGAAATTAGGCCAAAAATATAAGTTTTGTAAATAAAGGTTGGAAATAACAAATGCATTAGTTTTGGACTGAAATTACTATTCAGATAAAGTTTGGGTGGAAAATGTCAATAAAAATGGTTTGAGGCCCGAAAATGTAAATTTTTGTAAAAAGGGACTCAATCTGTCGGTTTTATAGAAAAAGGTGCCATAATGGCTAATCTAAATGTTTTTGGGCCAAATAAACGATTACAACTTTTGGGGTTAAAAATATCAAGTTTGTAACACATAGTTTTAAAGATATATATACATATATTAAAAACTTCGTTATAATTCAAACGTTAAAATGTTTCGTTATTGCTAATAAACATTTAACATACCACGAATACTAACAATACGAACTTAAACTCGATAAAACATAAACGATTCAAAATTTGGACTTAACTACCTTCTATATGTGCTATTGGGGCTTTGTGGCCCAATATCATGTTGATTGGGCATGATATTTTCACACATGTTTATTGGGCCTCCTGTGACCCAATTACATGCCTAAGGGACCCTCAATGGCTTTTACATGCTATTGGGCCTCAGTGGCCCGTTGGCATTGCTAGTAAGGTCCAAATAAAACATATGCATGATGGGCCAATGTGCCCATCTCATACTCGACATCCTATAATAACATACAGGATTAGTGGGCCTCTGCTGCCCTCTTCTCTTCGTCTGTTAGGCTTATCTCAGTTATTCAAGTAAACATAAAATTTGGTCAATAAACAAGGTTATTCAAATTCAATTGGATTTAGTGGCAAATAACGGGTGACGCTATTAAGTGTCGGTCGTAGTCTATAGTTATAACCAGAGTCTCCTAGAGGGAGAGCGAGAGTTTGTGTGTAGATCTATACGTGGGTGACTCGCCCACACCTGAGTTATTAGCTACAGCTAAACTCGGCCAGTTTGTGACAACCCGAAATTTCCATTATGTACAAACATTATCAAGTCAATAGTGTTGGGTTTTGGTATAATACAACATCCTATGTTGCACATACAACCCTAAATACCTTGGATCTATGTTTTCACTAATTATACATGCAAATGGTTTCCAAGGCATTAAACTTATAACTAGCATGCATTTGACATAAACCATATAATATATTAGTTAGGGAAACATACCTTTTATGTGGCTTGAAGTCTTGATGTCTTTGGCCTTAAGAGCTTAGCACCAATAGTATGAAATGCCTCAAATGGAATCACAACACACCTAGGACAAAGGTAGCTCTTGAGAGAGAATTCCATGCACCAAAACACCTCCATATTTCTCTAAGAAAAGAAGTGGTGATTTTGGCTATGGAGTAACCTATTTATATGTAGGATTCCAAGGGTCATGGGTATAACCCATAATCCATACCCATGGGTTTTATGATCCATGGTTCATGTGGCCCAACTGTTTATGTATCCATACATAAACTTGGTCCAACATGGGTCATAAGCCCAACACATATAAATATAACTAACTATCATAATTAGTCCCCATAGATTTAATTAGTCTCTTTTGATCACTAAATTAAATCCAAATTAATTCTTGATCGATACTAATTAAAACATATGATTTCATATTAATATATTGTAACTTATAATATATTAACAAACCATAAATAACCTTCTCTCAAAAGTCCATCCTAACAAATTGTCCTGGTGATATGCAACCCAAATGGACCATGCTACTCTCGGGTCAAGTACATACCAATAATAGTTATGGGCTTAGACATCTAATCCAACAGTCTCCCACTTGGATAAGTCTAAAACTATTATTGCAAGTACGACTTCATAACCTGACTAGCAATCATAGCTCTTAAAGCCACTGTCGAACTCTAAAAAAATCGATGATGCGTCCATTAGATAAGGGATCATATATTCCTCCATTCTAGATATCATATGGACTGAGACATGGATTATAATCATTCTCTCTGCCCATTTGTTGTTTCCCGATTTCCGATTTATGAAGAATGACTAATAGAACAAATCAAATCAGTCCTGCCCGGCCGAGCACTTCCATTTGTCATCATCAAATCATCGAGGGGCCCATAGATATCGCTTTTATCCCCAAGGTGTAACATCCCTAAATATCAAGAGTAGAGTTGAAGGGCTAAAAGAGTAAATTGGGAAGGAATGACTCGGCGAGTCCATGGATGGGCTCGGCGAGTAGAGTCGTGATTTGGTCGCGTGTTAAGTAGCCGACTCGGCGAGTCAATGAGGTGGACTCGACGAGTAGGCGCTGAGTGGAGAAAACCCTAATTCTCGGGGTTGAGCCCTATATAAGGAACATTATGTTTTCCTACCAGCCTCTTTATCACCCCCCTTGAGTCCCAAAAACCCTAAAATCATGGAGAAGCACCATTGTTGAGCAAATTAGAGCTTGGAGAGGTGATTATTGAAGAGATCTTAGAGAAGGAGAGGCTTGGAGCAAGGGGCTTTGCTTGGATTCAAGTTTCATTTCAGTTGGGGCGTTCTTTTGAGGTAACATCTCGTTTTTTGAGCTGCTATTTCTTAGATGCATCATTTTGGGAGTGTTAGAGACCATGTCCTTGGATGTTTTGGATTTTAGAGGTCAGATCTGAGGTTACTACCTCAGATCTAGAATGGAGAAGGGTTGGAATGCATGAAAGTCCCTGTGTTGAGTGTTGGATGAAGCTATCATGTCCCAAACCTTAGCCCTAATGTGCAAAATGCATGGATCTCTTGGGATTCACGTAAAGTTTGCCACTTTACATGATGGATGAGTTGTAGGAGGCTAGATCTATGTTTTGGATCAATTGCATGGCCTGAAATGCTTCTATATGGGTTCAGACCGGTGATACTCGGCGAGTCACATGGGTGGACTCGACGAGTTGCTTGAAGATGAGCTGGAACTCGACGAGTTGGAAGAACAACTCGGCGAGTTGGATGAAGATGGCCTGGAACTCGGCGAGTTGTATGAGCAACTCGGCGAGTAGGTTGAAGATAGCCTTAGACTCGGCGAGTCTGTTCTTGGGCTCGGCGAGTCTTGTCGAAGAGTCCCAATATCTTCTGGTCGAGTTGAGAATCGGCGACTCAACGGATGACTCGGTGAGTTGTGTGCGAGTGGACTCAGAGTTGAGGAACTCGGCGAGTCTCGGGGTGACTCGGCGAGTTGGGTCGCGGATTGGGGAAGTTCTGAGCATGGGGACTCGACGAGTCGACGGGTTGACTCGGCGAGCAGGGTCAACCAGGAGGGTTGACTTGGACTTAGGACTTTGACTTTGACCAAGAGTTGGCCGTTGACTTTTTGGGCTTGGTCAGCGATGTGGCCTTTGGGCCAAGAGAGGGGTAAAATGGTCTTTTACCCTTAAGAGGGTGCCATGAGAGGGTTGATTCTAGTCTCAAGAGTTATATTCATGAGAGTATATGCCTTACGTGTTAGGCAGCGGCGGGTTCGAGATTCAAGTGTGGGGATATTTGCTTTCTGCTTGCCAGGTGAGTCTTCTCACTATACTTTACCTTGAGTGGTAGTTATGTGTGACCGGAAGGTCTTACGTTCTTACATTGAGTATTATGTTATCCTGTTGTATGTGATATGCTATGCATTATGTCTCTGTGATTTATGCTATGCGGAGTTTATAGACCGGACCGAAGGGTCCAACGATTTATGAGGCCGGAAGGCTTAAGCAGACCGGACCGGAGGGTCCAACGAGCTTAGGACCAGAGGGTCCATAGAGTTAGGGCCGGAAGGTCCATAGAGTTAGGACCAGAGGGTCCACAGAGTTATAGCCTCGAGTGGCTAATATGTGTTATGAGTGGTATTTTGGGGAACTCATTAAGCTTCGTGCTTATAGTGTTTTGTTTTATGTTGTGTTGCAGGTTTCTTTCAATATCACGGGACGGCACCGGCTTGATTGTACACACAAGAGAAAGTGTCATGTTTTGAGGATCCTGGTTTTCTATACAAGTGAAATGGAGTCATGTTTTTGTAATTCGATTAGGAATGAGATTTTAAAGAAGTGTTTCTAGGAATTAAACGATTATTTTTTAATGAAAAATTGTTAGAAATTTTCGGTGTTACAAGTTGGTATCAGAGCCTTCATTTGAGGGATTCGGATGCGCCTTCGGGTAAATCTGGACTCAAGCTGAGGAAGCAAGAAAAGTTTTCAAAAGAAATGAGTTTCTAAAAGTGAATAAGAGTTCAAAGAGAAAGCGAGAAAGAGCAGTGTGTACAATCAGCCAGAGCCCGAACGGTGATTTCCCAAAATACCCTTACTTTTGTGTTTTGAGATATTTATGATGCACATTATGAGATATTATTGCATGCTAGAGACAGGCTAGGTATTTCATATCTTAGGACTAGAGTGGCCTTATTTGTGATGCCTTAGCCTAGGACTTGTTGTTATATGTGTTATGCTTTTGAGTATGTGATGAGTAAGAGTATCCAGTTAGAACCCATGAGGGGTAGAGTTACAGAGTTCGGTGGTACTTTCGATGATGAGCCGAGAAAGTGGAGTTATCACCCAGAGTGAGTTATATATATTCTTCGATGCTCGAATGCTGCTTGCTTCGTGCTTTGTGGAACTCTCGATAATGGGAGTCAGCTACCAAGCGAATATGACGATATTCAGGAGGTAGATGGCTGGCATCATTAGGAGCTCTTCAGCAGCTGATGGCAGAGAAGTGTGGGAATCTGGGAAGAGCCTAGGGAGTAACCTTAGCCAGATGAGTGCACTGGCAGAGTAGAGAATTTCACTAGGGAGCAAGCGCGCGTCGGAATTGGTGAACGAGAAGGTCGATAAGCTACTTAGGAGCTCCGGGATAGTCCGTGTGGAAAGTATGGGTAGATGTGGCAGGTAGTATGGGCCCGTACTACTGAAAGCAGAGGACCCATACTTGATACAGGGAGTATTCTGAAGGTTCTAAGGAGTGGATTGAGGAGTGATGTTATGGTTCGAGTACCATACATCGGAGCGGATTGAGGAGTGATGTTATGGTTTGAGTACCATACATCGGAGCGGATTGAGGAGTGATTTTATGATTCAAGTACCATACATCAGAGCGGATTGATGAGTGATGTTATGGTTCGGGTACCATACATCGGAGCGGACTAAGGAGTGATGTTAAGGTTCGAGTACCGTACGCCGGAGCATATTGAGAAGAGATGTCATGGAATGAGTACCATGGTTCGTAGGGAATGATGTTTGTGGTTCTCCAGGTATCCGTTCATGTTTGAGTTCGAAGAGGCGTCCCTTGAGAGGGAGATCGAGAGCCTCTCAGAGTATTTTAGTAAGGAGTCAGTGAGAATGGAGAATTTCGATCTGAGTTGAGCGATCAGTCGATAAAGGAGATGTCACCTTCTATGATCTGGGTGGTACTGATTATGTTCGTGTGCAAAATATGAGAAGCATGATGTTTAAGTTTTAGGTGTGGGGGTAAACCCTGCAGGTCGTCATTGATGATGATTTCCCACCAGAGTATCAGGTAGCATGTGTGCCGCGGGGCAATGATTTATCATGATCAGATAGTCAGTGGGGACTGAGATAGTCGAGGACCACATTACCCCTATTTGTGTATAGTAGGATGTATTGTAGTGGTATCAGTGGGGAGTTCTGTCGAATTAATCAGTGTAGTGGTTTTTTCTATCCATGTTGGGTATTGAATATGGTAGTGGGTCCCTGTGCTTGGGATGATCCATGTGTTCGAACGTTGGTTGATGAGTCGAAGTGGGGAATATGATGATTTCGTGGTCCAGTCTATGAGTCAGTGATGTTATTGGACAATTGAGTTGTTGGTATTGGATTGGTGCGAGACTTGGAACGACTAGAGGCAGTCGTGACAAGAAGTTCTTGAGGATTTCATCTGAGGATCAGAGTTATGAGATCGGTTAATTTCCTTAAGGGGATTATCGGGTGTTGCGTAGCACTTTCCAGGGGCAGGTGCGTTATTGTTGGTGGAAATAGTTCGTGAGGTTGTTGATGTGTCAGATAGTGATGGTTCGCACCCTAAGTGGGGGAGAACCGGGTGGTTTATTGAGAGAACCAGAGATGTTGGTGAACAAGGGAAGGGGGTCAGAGTGAGTTAATGCGGGAAGTACTTGTTTGAGAAGGATGAATGTCTCCATGGCAGGTGTTTAATGGTCATGAACCTGGTAGTGGTCAGTGTTGTTGGAGAATGACTGGGCAGCCAACTCCCGGGTTGGTATGCGTATCCTTGTTTGGATTTTGAGCGGTGGGAATAAGGGTTTCGGAGAATTATCAGCGTATTTCGTAGCGCTAACGTTTTCTCGTATTCCAATTGAGAAATTGAATACACCGAAGTTGCATTTTGGGAAAAATGTAGATCTAATTATGGGGTTCAGAGGAAATGTATTATTGTATCTATATGATGCTTGGGGGGGGGGGGGGGCAGGAGATCAGTGGTTGTGGCAGGATCTGGTGATGATTCTGTTGGGATATTCCGAGGTATCCGGGTATGATATCTTTATTTCGGGGTTAATCGTGAATCTGGAGTTGAGACGACTTGTGGTATATCAGGTATCTATGGATCTAGTGGGAGCCCTTAGAGTATGGGCATCCAGGGAGATTATTTGAGGAAGTGAATCTTCGCAAGGGTGGACATTTTGATATATCGATTGCCTCCAGTGTCTGTGATGCATATTCGAGCCGAGTATGGGTAAATTAGAGCTTGGAGAGGTGATTATTGAAGAGATCTTAGAGAAGGAGAGACTTGGAGCAAGGGGCTTTGCTTGGATTCAAGTTTCATTTTAGTTGGGGCGTTCTTTTGAGGTAACATCTCTTTTTTGAGCTGCTATTTCTTAGATGCATCATTTTGGGAGTGTTAGAGACCATGTCCTTGGATGTTTTGGAGTTTAGAGGTCAGATCTGAGGTTGCTACCTCAGATGTGGAATGGAGAAGGGTTGGAATGCATGAAAGTCCCTGTGTTGAGTGTTGGATGAAGCTATCATGTCCCAAACCTTAGCCCTAATGTGCAAAATGCATGGATCTCTTGGGATTCACGTAAAGTTTGCCACTTTACGTGATGGATGAGTTGTAGGAAGCTAGATCTATGTTTTGGATCAATAGCATGGCCTGAAAAGCTTCTGTATGGGTTCAGACCATTGATACTCGGCGAGTCACATGGGTGGACTCGACGAGTTGCTTGAAGATGAGCTGGAACTCGACGAGTTGGAAGAACAACTCGGCGAGTTGGATGAAGATGGCCTGGAACTCGGCGAGTTGTATGAACAACTCGGCGAGTAGGTTGAAGATAGCCTTAGAATCGGCGAGTCTGTTCTTGGGCTCGGTGAGTCTTGTCGAAGAGTCCCAATATCTTCTGGTCGAGTTGAGAATCGGCGAGTCAAGGGATGACTCGGTGAGTTGTATGCGAGTGGACTCAGAGTTGTGGAACTTGGCAAGTCTCGGGGTGACTCGGCGAGTTGGGTCGCGGATTGGGGAAGTTCTGAGCATGGGGACTCGACGAGTCGACGGGTTGACTCGGCGAGCAGGGTCAACCAGGAGGGTTGACTTGGACTGAGGACTTTGACTTTGACCAAGAGTTGGCCGTTGACTTTTAGGGCTTGGTCAGCGATGTGGCCTTTGGGCAAGAGAGGGGTAAAATGGTCTTTTACCCTTAAGAGGGTGCCATGAGAGGGTTGATTCTAGTCTCGAGAGTTATATTCATGAGAGTATATGCCTTACGTGTTAGGCAGTGGCGGGTTTGAGATTCAAGTGTGGGGATATCTGCTTTCTGCTTGCCAGGTGAGTCTTCTCACTATACTTTACCTTGAGTGGTAGTTATGTGTGACCGGAAGGTCTTACGTGCTTACATTGAGTATTATGTTATCCTGTTGTATGTGATATGCTATGCATTATGTCTTTGTGATTTATGCTATGCGGAGTTTATAGACCGGACCGAAGGGTCCAACGATTTATGAGGCCGGAAGGCTTAAGCAGACCGGACCGGAGGGTCCAACGAGCTTAGGACCAGAGGGTCCACAGAGTTAGGGTCGGAAGGTCCACAGAGTTAGGACCAGAGGGTCCATAGAGTTATAGCCTCGAGTGGCTAATATGTGTTATGAGTGGTATTTTGGGGAACTCACTAAGCTTCGTGCTTACAGTGTTTTGTTTTATGTTGTGTTGCAGGTTTCTTTCAATATCACGGGACGGCACCGCCTTGATTGTACACACAAGAGAAAGAGTCATGTTTTGAGGATCCTGGTTTTCTATACAAGTGAAATGGAGTCATGTTTTTGTAATTCGATTACGAATGAGATTTTAAACAAGTGTTTCTAAGAATTAAACGATTATTTTTAAATGAAAAATTGTTTGAAATTTTCGGTGTTACAGAAGGTAAAAGGAATGGATAAACTTCGACTCATATGGCTTGTTCTACTACTTGTTGAATCACACACAAAGGCACGTTTTATAACATCGAGTTACCAATGCGTTTTCGTGCAATCAATGTATAACCAACTCATAGTAACAACTCATAGCTCTAGGTTTGAAGAATATAAGATATTATCGTCTCATGATGACTCGTGATAAAATCCATGAAGTGATTCCAATGAGCGCAGGTTGAATCCAATACTCATAACTTATGAGCACTCATGAGTGTTGTAGCACCACCTTGTCCAACATATTAGACCTCTACAAGCCAACCCATGATAGTCTTGATTCATATCTACTTCCAACATATGACCGACTGTGGATAGTTTGAATAACTTAGTCATCCATAACAATGACCTAGTTTATTCTCGAAGTCAAAACATGCAAAATGAAACACAGGAATAATTAAATCGAATATGGTATCAAAACCTATGAACATAAATAAAACACCTTTTATTTGTCACCATATGATTACATATTATTCATTGTATACTGTTTCGGCTATCAACTTTATTCTTGAATTTAAAACAATAGTTGTCCCATGCTCCAAGCATGTACACTATGTTTTTCTAAACACTAGTCATGCCATACACCAAGTATGCATACTATGTTTGTCTATGATCTTTACTTTGTGAAATAGATCAATTGAACATAACTCCGATGATTCTCATTTCACAGTCCCAAATCTTACTGCAAATGCAAGAATTCCAAATTCATGCCATTTACTGAAATCTGTTAGATTCTAAACTTATATGTATTGATCCTCTTGTAATGATTATGCACAAATTCACAATGACTTGGCAACAATCATTACAGAGTATTCCAAAGGAGATCAACTCCTTGGAAACATCCTTCTTGCATTAAGTTTCCTAATCATACAGATTGAATACTTTCTAACTTTGAAGCATTTCCATAATCCATTTTGACTATCACTTCTGAACAAGAGTTGCCTCTTTACAGATTATGTCAATATGGTCCTTCCAGAATTAATACTATACTTCTAACTGTCCTTGAGCAACCAATGTTTGGTAAACCTTAGATTATCCTCAACAATTGCTTAATCATTTTATTCATATCAATTTCTAGACCTTTTTCCCTTCTTCATGCCCCAGGCATTTGGAAAAACACAGAAAGAGTGAATATAGCACATGTAATCGATCCTATATCCGAAGCATATGGGACACGATTCATGATGTCTCACATAAAGACTAAACCAGTCTTTTGCTATAATATTTCCATTTCTATTTGCCAAGTTCTCATAATTCATATTATGAAAAGGGATGTCGTAATCTTAATCGAATTTTAGAACGCAAATAATGAACCCATATATAGAATTTCCTTATGTTGAGCCATCCCAACATGAAATTCATATATATTCTTGACTAAATACGATTAAGACCTCAATCTAAGCTTTTAGATTTGAGATGAAGTATAATTTCCTCTCCCTTAATTGTAGCAAAACAACTTTTTCAACCCCTGCAACCTCACGAATTGAAACTTTTGTTTTCTATAATTAACATTGCTAACTTGCAATACTTATCATAATTATCATGCTCCCACTAACATGATGATTATTAGCATAACACTTATGCTCCCACTAGCTTTGACATGTACCCATAAATCAACTGAACTTCTAGAAATCAATACTTTATTGACTTTCTTACCAAAGTTCAGATTTTTGATACTAGATTGCCTTGATAAGACTTTATCAATATCATACACCTCTCTTAGATAGCTCACATGTGTGTCTAAACAATTACGAAGAGGGATGTCGTATTCATAATGTTTAGACCTTTTGTCATTCCCACAATTGCTATCTACTCAAAATCTACTTAGTGAAAGAGTTTCCTTACCATCATTTTCATGAATCGAAGAGAAACCTTATGACACTTAGATTTAATGGTGTATATGTTCTTATCCATGTGAAGTTTTAAAACCATAGTCACAAGACAAGGATAATGACAAATCCAAGTAGTTATGCAAACAACTGAGAACATGTAGAACTCAAATGTATAGCCAACTTAATTGTAATGGGCACAAAAATGTCAGCACGATAGGTTATAAACCTCTACTTGTGTGCTAACGATGAAATACATGTTTTATTCTTAATTACTTCTTGAAACCTTTTTCAGGATCTTTTAGACTCCCACTGTCTCCTTGACCTATACGACTTTCTCGCCAAATATTCAAGAGATAGTGTGGATTCTAATCAAGACAGACACTTAACACAATTAGCCTTAGTTGGTCTTTGTTTTATCCAAAACATCACAACTTACCAATTTCAAATGTACAAGAGTAGAAAACTTTTACACTTACATTTGACAAGTGTTTTAAACCTTCTTTAAGACATGTCACTCAAGTTACAATCTTAGAGTATAACTCTATGAATTGTTTTGAAATGAAGTATAAATCATCTTCTTGATTTAACCACTTCAACAATTCATACACTCCTCTTCTTAACTATCACAATGTACTTAGAGGATGAATTGTGATAAGGTCTCAAAATCATTAACATGACCTTAAAACATGATACTAAAGTACTCTCCCATCTTTTCAGATTTGAGAAACTTTTATCCTTCTGCCTAATTTGATTCTTCTTATTCGTTCTGTCGTACATTGAAAATTTTCCAATGTTTTAGAATTATACTTAAGCTTGTAAGTATAATCATATTTACTAAACCTTAGTAAATCATGACGAATAGTCTTATCCATATTTTGTGTTGGACTTTGACAAGTGCACAAGACAGTGTACTTGATCCCTTAGTCCTTCTCTTGACTCACACATCCATGTGAATAAGTAGTTAGTCTTAATTTTTCCAATGCTCGAAAGTTCTCATTCATCATACTATACAACTTGCATGATTCCAAGTTTCGGTCCAATTGAAACTTGGGTGATGAGAATCTTTCCTTATTTGGCAAATTTAGACACTACCACAAATGAACAAATCAAATTCATATTTCCAATATTGCTATAAACATACAAACATCAAGTTTTCATGAATGCCATTGTAAGGAGAGAAAAATAAAGTAAAACAAGCTTTTATTTATTTTAAAATGCGGAAAAAACTTTTTCCTTACAATGTAACTTGAAATGAAAACTATGTTATTACTTTTTTCCTAGCAATCTATCATAACTCCTAAGAGTAGCTCAAGAATGCAATCTTCAATCAAGCGATAGAAATCTATCTTCGCGATCAGATTCAACATACTCTTTCTTTAAGTTTCCTTCACTTTTCCGTTGATTCTTAAACATCAACATGTGACCCAGTCACATCTTGTAATAAGAATCTCAGAATAGAAACTTAACCGAGTTAGATAGTGGACCTTACCTGAAATAGAGTCAAACTTATTGACTTCACTAGCTTTATGATCTTTCAGGTAAAATTGACAGCTTCGCAACCAATGCCCTTTCCTTTTGGCAATAGGACCATATGCACCCTTGGGTAATAGTACATGGGACTATCTCAGACTTAGCCTTTCTCTTTACCATTTGGTCAACCGAGTTGATTATGGCTGATCCCTTTCCATTGGGAAGAGAATGCTTTTCTGGATTTCTTGTGTCACTATTGTCCCTGTGCATAAAGTTTTGGGAAGTTGATATCCTAATCAAATTTGATTTACTAGTACACTAAACCATTCCTGATTTAGCAGCACCAAGCAAATAGATAAGATCATCAAGGGTCTTGTCATAGTCTGTTTCATAGGAGTTCCAAGGATCTCACTATGTGACTTAGAAAGTGATTGAACAACTAACTTTCTTAAGACTTTGACACCCAACTCTCCCGGCTTGACAGTATGTGACTTCATCTACAAGATGTGATCACACCTAGACCTTGCATTGCCAATAGGGCTTGAGTGACCTTGAACTTGTGGGTTAGGGAGAATAATTGGAGGAGGTGGAGGAAGTGAAGTTCCAAGATATTTGGGAAGATCATAGATGTTTGAACTAGACATCTTTTCCTGAGATATTCAAGATAGTTGATTTAAAGTCCTTAATATAACACCCAATATGAAATATTAAGGCTAGGACCCAACAAACAATTTTATAACTTGGAAGAGGGATGCCGTAATCCAAGCTATAGAATATTTGAAGGTAGGTGAATGACAATTCACCAATTCCCACCATGAAAAACGAAATAATTTATTAGGTTTTAATTGGATTTGAAACTCCTAGATCTTTTGAGATTCATTGAACTTTTCAATGGCATGTTTCAATCTCGAGTGTGCCCTTCACGTACATACCAATAATAGTTATGGGCTTAGACATCTAATCCAACAAATAGAAGTTACAATAGTCGTAGTAAATTTCCAGACTTTTCCGTATAAGTTTGAGTATTTCAGGATTTACCCTTAAGTAGATATCAGGAGAGTGGATGCACTAGGATTTTGTGCAACTCTATGATATTAGAGTTCATTACGGGAATAAAATATTTTCTGCCAAAAATCCCAGGACTATATATAGGATTCTGGGCCATATTTATTCATTAGTTACATTTCCAACTAGAGAAAAGTCATTTTCTCTCTCACGGATCATTGGGTTTTCATCCCAAATCATGAGTACCTCTATCTCGTTGTATTATATGGCTTATAATGTGCTTATTAACCTAGAATTCATAACAAAACAACATGATTTAAGAGTTCACGGCCCAAGAAGTTCTTGGATCGTGAACCCTTCTTTAAGGGGAAAAATGATGCCTAATCCTTTCCTTATGCAATGAAACAATGCTAGGCTTGTATGTTAGTGTATATAGGACTAGAAATCACCCATGAACACCAAGAGTAAGATGTTCATGGCCCAAGAAGTTCATGGACCGTGAACTCCAAACCCAAGGGCCAAAGGGTGCCTTAATCACCCCTCAAGCCTTGGACAATTACCTTGATTTACTCCTAGTTAATTTAAGGACCTTAAATCACCAAAAAACCATCCCCATGAGAGATTACGGCCGTAGTCTCTAAGGGAAATGGTCCCAGGGCCGTGAACTCTTCAAAGGAGTATATTAATGCCCTAAACCCTTCCAAGGATTAAACCATCAAGTAGAATTGCTTCTAGGGATCATTAAAACTCCAAAACACAAAATGACATAAGGCCTAGGAGCTTACGACCGTAAACTCAAGGGTTTACGACCGTAAACTCCTTGTGTGAGGTTTATTGGAGAGTAAACTCATGTATGGGGTCCTTTGGAACCCTAAACTCACTATCCGGGTCCTACAACAACTTAGATATATGTGTGATTATATGTTCTTTAGGATCACAGTGTGTGTACAAGTCCTCACTTGACACCTAACAATCCTACACCGTTCAGTTCATCCAAACCACCATCTTCAGGTGAGTTCATATCCATTAATCAAAGTTTTAAATGATTTTAAATGCTTTAATGGGGGGCGGGGAATACATGTAGATAACAACATGTTATTAAATCACTCATATGTATTTATAATTGTGTTTTCATCCAGCAGATTTCACATACTTCAAAATGTGATGCATGAAATGGTTTTCTGTCTTAAAAATACCTTGGTAGCAAAAGTATTACGTTTGAAATGTTTATTAAAATGACATCAAGTCATTGTTAATTATTGTTCAAAACTCATAGATGTCTTACAAAATCACTTTTACCTTCTTGAACAAAACTATATCTATACACTTATGTTCTTATATATGTATTGATGTTATAGTTTTCAGCCTTCATTCAGTTTCCCACACTCTTGTGTAGCAAGGGTGTATAAACCTGCTTGGACAATCAATTACCTTCCAGCTAACTATTATAGGGATAGTTAGGAGATACAAAAAATTATTCCTATTACAAGGAATTACACCAGAGTCAGTTCATTCATGAGTCTATACTATACATTACGTGTTACATGAATACGTCTACATAGATACTATTACATCAATACATTTACATAGATACATTTATTTGTATGCACTTACATGGATACTTGTACCTAGATTCACTAGGATGATTTACTAGTACATTATGTGTAAATTGTCCTACCTATCCCAGTTCAACGGGATGTCTAGAGGGGACTAACCATTCCGGAACCCACCTGTTAGCAACAGTGGTAGATGAACATCTACGGATGCCTACGGTTATTACTTATATTAGGGGTACCTTTACGAGACTAACCATTCCTTAAACCTGTTGCAGCTACAGAGGAAAATTGGACAATCTATGGATGTTCAAAGGTTATACATTTTGCTTGTCGCGATGTCGTCTTAATACTAATACAAAAGGATAACACTTACATGATTATATTTTTCCTATTACATTATTTTTTGATACATTCACAGAAACGATGAGTTAGACTAAGTACTGTTTGTAATAGTCAAAAAGAAGGAAAAACTATCATTGTCATAGCAAAACATTCGGGTCTTGGTAGAAGACTACATTTCATACTAGTAGGAAATATGGGATTTTCTAGGGTTTTCATACTTATATCAACTGTTTCATTTAAAGATTTACATGGCATTCATAACAGCATTCCAAAACAAGACAATGACACTTAAATACTTATGAATTCACCAGCTTTAGGCTGATACTCGCTTTCAAACTAACTTGTATTCTCAGGTCACCAGTAGACAGGTACGATGGCCAGCTTTTGAGAAGACGGAGCACAGATAAGACTCGTCTTTTATTTTGATTTCATATTTTGGTGTCTTATTACAATGAAAGAACACACATGCATTAAGACATTACTTTTAATGCAATGGATGATGTTGTTGCTTGTTTACTACTTTACACTGTTGTGATACTATACATGACGTCCTGCACCACGGAACGTTTCCGTGGTTCTTGGTTTTGGGGTGCGACAGATTGGTATCTGAGCATTATTTATAGTGAATATAGTATATCAACCCATAAAAGATATACTAATTATAAATACATTGGGATTAAAACCCTCTGTCTATGAGTTTATACTTTTAAATAATAAAATATTTAAGTAAGTATACGTGCCTGCATTCATACTAAAATCAGCGTCACAATGACAAGAACAAAAGTATTACGATTGTTGAATATCACAAGTAAGCCTGGGGATATATGGCCAGTCTTGGGAGTGGCATAGCCTGATCAACTATGCTGGTCCAAGGAGTGATTAGCATATGCCCAAGAATGGTTGTGGTGTGGCAACAAGTCTAAAAACTTACCAACACAACCATAAAGAAATACCATAGGGGTATTTGGTCTTACTGTAATTATCTTAGTCAGTTCGTCTATTTGGCTATTTCTTATATCCCTTTTCTCGCATAGATTTTAATGGTTGGATTTCACCATGGCGATCCGTACTTCCCAAACCAAGGCAACGCTGGATGGCTAGAGGAAGAACCAGAAGATGATCACCCAATCCCTTTGGATGATCACCATGTTGAGGGTTTTTCCGATAGTTTTGACTCGAAGCCTGAAGTCAACAACCTACCCCCAGCTGCTCAAGACCCAAACCTGAACCCTCGTCCCTCATTCAAGGACCCACACCTCTGTGGGCCACTAACTTGAATAGATGGAGTCAGGAACAGGGTCAACCCATTCCCTACAACGGAGATAGAAGTTTCTACAACCTCACTGAGGGAGGTGCTGCTGATAGGGTCCTACCCATCATGGTTCGTAGGATTTCTAGGAACACGATATTGGGTCAATCAACTATCAATCGAGTCTTGGAGATTGATGCCAACTCTGGCGTTAACACCATCCGCATTCGGCAAATAGAGTCTGCTCATGGAAGGAATCTGGTCCACAATGTAGCTCTGAAGAGGGAACTTGCTGAAACTCAAGATGAAGTTAGGGAACTTCGAGCTCAGCAAGTGAGAGCTGACAGGCGTATGAGGGACATAGAACGTCTACTCTTGGGATCAAGAACTCAAGCTAGCAGTTCTCGTCGCCAATAGAATCTCATCGACTCATCTTTTGGATATAACCTAGTTTATGTAAAAACTTTGGTCTAATTTCCTATCTTTGTAAATCTTAGACCTGTTAGGTCTTGATCTAGTCATAGTTCTGTCAAAATTTTCCTATCTTGGTTGATGTAAGGCCTACTTCTAGGCCATTTTTCCCGAACTTGTTACATCTGTAATCCCAGTATTATTGACATATATCTAATCATATGGAAATTGTTATCCAAATGATATCATCTTCATTTAGTTATACTATTCATTGTGTTGTTGGAATATGGAGAGTTAGTCCATGAGACACACTCATTATTCATTTCTTCTTATCCATGTCGTCATCTTTTAAACGTATAGTTAAAGATGCCGCCACGCAGGAATCCCAGGCGTAACCCAAATAACGAAACGCCGACACCACCACCTCCTCCACCACCTCAACCTCCTCAACCACCTTCTCCTTCCGATGCCACTATGTTCCAGGCAGCGTTCACAGCAGCAATAGCAGATGCTGTGTCAGCCATCAATGCTCCTGTCCCTAGTGGATCAGGAAAAGGTGTACATCCCTCATGTCACACCCCGAAACCAAAGGCGGAAACGTTCCATTACATAGAATTATTACATTTGTTTGAAATCAAAGTGTTACAAGTGTTATACATATATATCATATGAACATAAGTTAAGAACAGTCTGATAAGCGCTCCGTCTTCACCAAAAGATCTTGGGTACCTGTCTAATGTGGACCTGAGAATACAAGCAGTTTAAAAATCAGCATAAAGCTAGCGAGTTCATAAGAGGTTTGTTTTCTGAAAATGTACAAGTTTCCTTTGGTTTTCTGAAAAAGTTTGTATTCCAAGAAAATCCCATATTGTCTTATAAGTATAGTTTAGTTTTCCGTTTGATATACGATCCGGTTATGAACAGTTTGTTATCCCAGGAAAAACCCTTATTTTCCTTAAAAGTAAAGTTTAGTTATCCATTAGTTACACGGTCTAGTTAAGAACAGTTCAGTTATCCCAGGAAAAACCCTTATTATCCTAAAAGTAAAGTTTGTGTTTGGTTATCGAATCCAAATGTAATGAACAAGTATCTACCATACTTAAAATGTTTGCGTGAAGTTTCCTGAAAGTCTGGTTATCCTTCAAATGTATGTTAGTTTTAACACGTATATAAAACTATTGTAAGGAAAGTAAACTAATTCTTAAGGTTATTAGCTTACTAAATTCATTATTACCAACAAGTAAATCTCCATAATCTAAATTGCGAGTTCCATAACCATACGATAGACTAAAAATGGAAATATTTGTCCATTATCCATTTATGACTTTCGTCACCCTTGAACCTTTCGGTTTGGCTGTAGCTAGCAGCCTGGTGCGGGGTAGTCAACCCTGTATAGATCTATACACTCAAGTCACACTCTCTCTCCAGGAGATTCTGGTTACTGGGGCAGTCCTTCTCACACCCCGAAACCGAAGATACCCATAGAAACTCGTCAAGTCTTAGGTCCTGCCGGCTATTATCGCAGACCGACCCAGAAATTTCTTTCAGAATCATCAAACCCTTAACTATCCTGCCACATTAAGATGTACCCTCTTGTTGAAGCTTATGACCTGTTGAATGTCTTATCCCAAAAAGACATGATATACTTTGGGAAACACAAAAAACTTCACCTGTGATACATCGGACAATTCGAAATCCCCGCCAGAATCAGAACCGTGAACTACAAACTTCGGCTATCTAAAGGACTTAGTAGTATCCATCATGTCTTCTTCGTCTCGAATCTTTAGAAGTGCCTACCCAACGAAAATCTAGTAATTCCAAAATCAACGAAAGTCTGAACACTCATGGAAGAACAAATTGAGATCATGGATCGAGAGATCAAGCGTACGAACCAAAGCCGCATCTCGATAGTGAGGGTTCGCTGGAATGTCAAGCGGAGACCCGATTCCACTTGGGAGCGTGAAGACCCGAATTAGTGGATTCATCCACATCTCTTTTCAATTCATGAATAGTATCTTAATCTTTGAATTTCGGGATGAAATTCCCTCTAATAGGGGGATAATGTTACAACCCGAAGTTATTCCATCGACGTAACTTGTTCTGCCCGTAAAACCCGTCTTTTGCGAATCAATCCGATCTCGTTTTTGGGCTAAGTTATTTATATTTATATGTTTATTTTAATCTCATGAGTGTCCAAACCCCTTAGGAACTCATGAATGTCGGCCAATTTATTAATTCGAATATTAAGAGGTTCGATCCCGACGGATTACAACAACTATATCGGTTGCGACTAAAAGCATCGTATGGCGTCAGTATCGGGTAGAATTCCACCGTGCCCAAAGCTTAGAGCATATTTAAAGCCTAAAAGACTTCATTTTGAAGTTTTACACTCTCTCACTATGTGACATCCCCAAAATCACGGCCAGAAAAGACCGATTTTGTTTATGCTTTATAAAAATCAGAGTACTTCATTTTATAAAAAGGTTGCGGAATTTGTTCCCAGAAAAACATGGTAAATACGTTATTAAAACATTTTCAAAGAAACGTATTTATTTCATTTTAAAATGTTTGGGATGTCATCGTTAATACCGAAACATAAGCATAAACAGACTTACAATGATTTACACTAGTGATCTACATCTCTTTTAAATCTCTCAGTGTAATGTCACTTCACTTCGTCACCTGTGATATACATAAACTGAGTGGATCAGGTTGGGAAACCTGGTGAGTACATAGGGTTTTCAACCCACAATAATATAATTATTATGTTCAATCAAACAATCAACCCAATTACCCATCCCCATTATCTTCTTTACTCTTTAAGGATTTAACCTAAGAGTCATCTATCCTGCATTCGTTTATTCCGAAGTCCCTTACTTCCAGGGTTATGGGACTGGCACTATATCCATAGCTGCCAATGTTCGTTCATAAAGAACTAATTCCATAGTTGCTATAGTCTATTCATCGGGTACTAAATCCATAGCTATCAGTCTCTATCTAATAGGTACTAAGTCCATAGCTACCAATGTTCAACAGGTACTAAGTCCATAGCTACCAATTCCTATAGGTACTAAATCCATAGCTACCAACGTCTAAAAGGTACTAAGTCCATAGCTACCGGTGTTTGTCCCATAGGCACTAAGTCTGTAGCTGCCAATGTATACTCACGTCATCTTCTATCTCTCATCATTCATCTACCCATCTCAAACCCAACATTTTCGTATATATAAAATATGTATACAGTTTAAGTCCTTTAAAACATATATAAAACGTTCAACCAACATAGACAGCAAGTATTCAGATAATGTGCACACATAGCACGTAGTTTATATATAATACTTCATATCTATGTGTAAGACGAAAGGGACTATGCACTCACAACACGTAATATATATTAAATACTTCATATCTATGTGTAACATGAAAGTAACTATGCACTCACTTGAGAAGGTGGTGACTCGGTACTCGGACAGCGCTTCGTTTACTTTAAAATAATTTCCTTCGACGAAACCTAGTATTATTACCACTAGATTTTAGTCAAATATTTACCGTGACTAATTATTAGTCTTAGTATTATTATTATATAAGCGTTTAAACAATACTTTCCAACCACTATGTACAGACAGGGGCCAGACATAAAACACCAGAGGGCAGGACCATTTTGGCATATAGCACTTCTGAAATCCAACAACCCTATGCGGCCCTTTAAACCAGATTCCCCGTACCGCGAGTAGTTAAAAAGATATTATAACGACACTTATATAAGTCATAATAATAGCTCAAATATTTATTATAAATTTATAATAACAATACTAATTTTAAATATAAACTATATTTAAAATAGGGTAAGCATAACTTACTTACAAGGGGATTTTAGCTAGGAGTCGGGCTTTGTAGGGGCAAAACTTCGTCGCTGAATCTTTCTAAGAAAGATTCGTGCAGCGCTTCAGCACTCACCTTACTATACTAAAACTACAGAAAGAGAAGTTGAACCACGAGGGACCGAAATGCTCGGGGAATAAGGAGAGAAAGACTCTTGAATCAAGAGAATGGTGCAAGAAATATGAGAGCCCAAGCCTCTTATTTATAGTAATTGAATTTACAAAAACTACCCCCCATAATTACTTAATGACCTTATAGTTATATAAACAACTAAACACCCCTTTATAATACTATTTTAAATAGATTTAAAGATATTTGTACTAAACGAATGTCGAAAGAACTAAACATTAGTCTTATAATGACCGCATCGTCGATACCTTTCTAATGATATATACATATGTATATATATGTGTACGTATATATGATTTATACTTTATTTTAATACCTAAATATGCTATTATAATTTGTAACTCGTTCATACGAACTCCGTTTTTGACGTTCTTTATATCCATGCGTAGGTGGAGACGTACTCTACAACTTTCGTTTAGACTCCTTCGGCTAATTTTGAATTTATTTTTAAAGTTGTATTTTTAACAGGGCGGGACAGGATTGGTCCGTTATAATCTCATAACTTCTTCATCCGATGTCCATTTTCGTCTGTCTTTTTATTGTTACGCTACTAATAATGAGATCTTCAATTCTTGTTTAGGTTGTGTCGGCTAAAAATCGTTCGATCTAATATTCGAATTTCGGACTGTACACTGCTAATCCGAAACTTCGAAAAATCGTAACTTCTTCATACGAAGTCATATTTGGGCGTTCTTTTTATCGAAGTTCTTAGTTTAACATATTCTACGACTTTCGTTTACAGCGCTAAATCTAAATCTCGCTCTATCATAAATTTACTATTTACGCTTCCCGGCGCCGTGCCGGTTCCGACGCGAAACTTCGACGCGTCATAACTTCTTCGTTATAACTCGGATTTCGGCATTCTTTATATGTACGGAAACCCTGTGACATCTTCTAGAACTTGGTTAAGATTATTTATTCTAAATAATCTTTTTGTCGAAAAGTCGTTTTCGACCCCTATTGCCTCTAAATTGACTAGCCCGGATCTGCGGGCGTTACAATTAGCTCCCCCTTTGGATGATTACGTCCCGGAATCATCAACGAAACAGGGTCATATAATGACTCCTTACGTCATCTCTTCATCCTAGGTAATAATTATAACTTCTACATTCCTTCAATTCTATCTCTTAAACTCATTGACTGTAATAGTACTTGATCGTGCACCTGCTCTCTACCTCAGGTTAGACTCCAAATTATGACCTTCAAGTCACAATCTCGATCCTTGATGGATACAAACTTGAGATAAGTTCTTTTATTACTACTATAGATCGATGTGTCATATTCTAATGACCTATCATCGTATGTTGCAACACTTAGACTTAGGTCTCTTGGAGTTAAATTCTAAAACAGACTATGCCTTCCTTCATGTTCTAATGTGATATAATCACACTTTAACATTAGGCATTTCTAGCCACCAACTTTTTTAAGAACGAGTGCGATACTTCTATTGATCGCTTTGATTTCAACCGTTTGGTTTAAGTCGGACGCTACATCAAACTTGGTCCTCTGAGGCACACAACATACTTATCGTAGTCGGACTCGTTTCGATATGACCACTAGGGTCGGAATATCAACACTCTTCTTAGTCATTACCGAAACGATGGTAACAACACACTTGAATAAAACGAAATCAATTACTAGCTTCTTGGTAACCTTGTGACTTTCCCTGATCCAAGTGTGAGTCCTGTGCTTCCGGTAGTATAGGCCTCTACTACCATTCACACCTACTCATACTCGTCCCAAGTATTGTCTCGCAGTTTCCCAAGTCACCATGCAGCAAATCATACAATCATTCAACACATCAGATAACAAAACGAAGGTTTTATATGAATTCTTGAAATGATTACATAGGTGTTCAAGTTCACCCTAGACTATGCCTCTACTAGGCTACATCATTCGAAACTATGGCTACTACATAATCCGATCTTCGGGTAAGAAGTCCTCATTCTTGATTCCTTGCATGGTTCTCTGCTTCGTCGAGGATCATGTGAAATGCCCTTGGCCTTGGTGGCGTTTCTGGTCTTGCTGCTTTATTTTTCCTTGGGCATTCTCTGGACATGTGCCCCTTGCCTCCACATCCGTAGCATTCTTTGTCATTATGTGTGCAGTCTTTGGAATAGTGACCCGTCCTCCCACACTTGTAACAAGTCACTTCTTTGTTGCACTTCCCACCATGCTTCTTCTTGCATTTATCACACCATCTTGTTTCACCTCCATCTGCTCCTCCAAGTTTTGAGAATTTGCTTTCCTTGTTCGACCTCGAAGATCCCTCAAACTTTCGCTTCTCTCCTGCCTTATCTTTTTCTAGACCCTTTTCTCTTATCTGGGCCTCTATGTTCTTAGCTGCCCTAATAGCTGCTTTTAAGGTAGTTTCCATTTTGACCATTGGACCAAAGTCAGTGGGCAGTCCATTAGCAAACCTATCAATCTTGGAGTGTTCAGTAGGCACCAAGTAGGGAAATAGCTTCATCCTCTCGGTAAATGCGGTGGCATACTCATCAACATTCATCTTCCCTTTCTTCAGGTTCTGAAACTCGTTGTTTAGGTCTATCAGATCTACCTCCGAGCAGTACTGCATTTTCAACTGTTCCAAAAACTCTTCCCACGACATCCTTAAGGCTTCTCCTCGTGGCATCGTATCTGCCAATAGCTTCCACCAGCTCAAGACTCCAGTTTTTAGTTGTCTTACTGCAAAGACAGTCTTCTATTTCTCATTAAAGCTGCAGCTCTCAAACACCATCTCCGTCTCAGAGATCCAATCCATAACCTCAACCGGCTTTGGACTTCCTGAGAGGCTTGGTGGTTTCGCACCCAAGAAGTTCTTCTACATCCGCCCATCCTTGTTGTTTCTCCCTTCTGGGCCATCCCTTTGCTCACCTTGAGTCCCAACTTGACTCACTTGGTGGCTATAGTTCCCTTCCTCAAATTGCTCGGGAATCAGTTCGGGTTGCTCAATGGGCATAGCAGGTTCGTCCCTATTCAACATCCGTCTCATTTCTTCCCTTTGTTCAGCCAACATAGCCCGAATCATGGCTTGAACTCCAGCCATGGTGACTGGCTCAGGCGCAACTTCTTCTACAACAGGTATTTGCTGAACCACTGGGGGTTGGTTCCTGTTCCCATTTGCGTTTATGTTTCTGCTACGGGTCCTTACCATCTCGATCTATACACCGAATAAGGTGAATTTAGACCTTTACTTGATGTTTAAATCATCCTTATCACTCTGAAACATTTACATGCTAGTTCTATTACCGTAGTCGTACGTTTAGAATCCTA
Organism: Lactuca sativa; assembly: GCF_002870075.4. Lineage (NCBI taxonomy): Eukaryota > Viridiplantae > Streptophyta > Magnoliopsida > Asterales > Asteraceae > Lactuca > Lactuca sativa. Next base: position 289,181,201 of record NC_056625.2, on the reverse strand, counting down.
AACACATAAGGTTTCCAGATCCAGTTGGCAACAGACCATAGATCCGAACAATTAACAACATATCATGCACAAAGAATTTAGCACATAAAAGCATTTTAGGCACAATTCCTAAAATAAGCTAGTGCTCACACCTCACAATCATCGCTTAGCATTCTAAGTTTAAGTCTAGAAATAAATCCATATTCCTAGTTTGCTTAAACTAATGCTCTGATACCAACTGTGACATCCCCAAAATCACGGCCAGAAAAGACCGATTTTGTTTATGCTTTATAAAAATCAGAGTACTTCATTTTATAAAAAGGTTGCGGAATTTGTTCCCAGAAAAACATGGTAAATACGTTATTAAAACATTTTCGAAGAAACGTATTTATTTCATTTTAAAATGTTTGGGATGTCATCGTTAATACCGAAACATAAGCATAAACAGACTTACAATGATTTACACTAGTGATCTACATCTCTTTTAAATCTCTCAGTGTAATGTCACTTCACTTCGTCACCTGTGATATACATAAACTGAGTGGGTCAGGTTGGGAAACCTGGTGAGTATATAGGGTTTTCAACCTACAATAATATAATTATTATGTTCAATTAAACAATCAACCCAATTACCCATCCCCATTATCTTCTTTACTCTTTAAGGATTTACCCTAAGAGTCATCTATCCTGCATTCGTTTATTCCGAAGTCCCTTACTTCCAGGGTTATGGGACTGGCACTAAATTCATAGCTGCCAATGTTCGTTCATAAAGCACTAATTCCATAGCTGCTATAGTCTATTCATCGGGTACTAAATCCATAGCTATCAGTCTTTATCTAATAGGTACTAAGTCCATAGCTACCAATGTTCAACAGGTACTAAGTCCATAGCTACCAATTCCTATAGGTACTAAATCCATAGCTACCAACGTCTAAAAGGTACTAAGTCCATAGCTACCGGTGTTTGTCCCATAGGCACTAAGTCTGTAGCTGCCAATGTATACTCACGTCATCTTCTATCTCTCATCATTCATCTACCTATCTCATACTCAACATTTTCGTATATATAAAATATGTATACAGTTTAAGTCCTTTAAAACATGTATATAACGTTCAACCAGCATAGACAGCAAGTATTCAGATAATGTGCACACATAGCACGTAGTTTATATAAAATACTTCATATCTATGTGTAAGATGAAAGGGACTATGCACTCACAACACATAATATATATTAAATACTTCATATCTATGTGTAAGACGAAAGTAACTATGCACTCACTTGAGAAGGTGGTGACTCGGTACTCGGACAGCGCTTCGTTTACTTTAAAATAATTTCCTTCGACGAAACCTAGTATTATTACCACTAGATTTTAGTCTAATATTTACCGTGACTAATTATTAGTCTTATTATTATTATTATATAAGCGTTTAAACAATACTTTCCAACCACTATGTACAGACAGGGGCCAGACATAAAACACCGGAGGGCAGGACCATTTTGGCATATAGCACTTCTGAAATCCAACAACCCTATGCGGCCCTTTAAACCAGATTCCCCGTACCGCGAGTAGTTAAAAAGATATTATAACGATACTTATATAAGTCATAATAATAGCTCAAATATTTATTATAAATTTATAATAACAATACTAATTTTAAATATTTAACTATATTTAAAATAGGGTAAGCATAATTTACTTACAAGGGGATTTTAGCTAGGAGTCGGGCTCTGTAGGGGCAGAACTTCGTCGCTGAATCTTTCTAAGAAAGATTTGTGCAGCGCTTCAGCGCTCACCTTACTATACTAAAACTACAGAAAGAGAAGTCGAATCACGAGGGACCGAAATGCTCGGGGGATAAGGAGAGAAAGACTTTTGAATCAAGAGAATGGTGCAAGAAATATGAGAGCCCAAGCCTCTTATTTATAGTAATTGAATTTACAAAAACTACCCCCCATAATTACTTAATGACCTTATAGTTATATAAACAGCTAAACACCCCTTTATAATACTATTTTAAATAGATTTAAAGATATTTGTACTAAACTAATGTCGAAAGAACTCAACATTAGTCTTATAATGACCGCATCGTCGATACCTTTCTAATGATATATACATATGTATATATATGTGTACGTATATATGATTTATACTTTATTTTAATACGTAAATATGCTATTATAATTTGTAACTCGTTCATACGAACTCCGTTTTTGACGTTCTTTATATCCATGCATAGGTGGAGACGCACTCTACAACTTTCGTTTAGACTCCTTCGGCTAATTTTGAATTTATTTTTAAAGTTATATTTTTAACAGGCCGAGACAGGATTGGTCCGTTATAATCTCATAACTTCTTCATCCGATGTCCATTTTCGTCTGTCTTTTTATTGTTACGCTACTAATAATGAGATCTTCAATTCTCGTTTAGGTTGTGTCGGCTAAAAATCGTTCGATCTAATATTCGAATTTCGGACTGTACACTGCTAATCTGAAACTTTCAAAAATCGTAACTTCTTCATACGAAGTCAGATTTGGGCGTTCTTTTTATCGAAGTTCTTAGTTTAACATATTCTACGACTTTCGTTTAGAGCGCTAAATCTAAATCTCGCTCTATCATAAATTTACTACTTACGCTTCCCGGCGCTGTGCCGGTTCCGACGCGAAACTTCGACGGGTCATAACTTCTTCGTTATAACTCGGATTTCGGCATTCTTTATATGTACGGAAACCCTGTGACATCTTCTACAACTTGGTTAAGATTATTTATTCTAAATAATCTTTTTCTCGAAAAGTCGTTTTCGACCCCTATTGCCTCTAAATTGACTAGCCCGGATCTGCGGTCGTTACAATTATCTCCCCCTTTGGATGATTACGTCCCGGAATCATCAACGAAACAGGGTCATATAATGACTCCATACGTCATCTCTTCATCCTAGGTAATAATTATAACTTCTACATTCCTTCAATTCTATCTCTTAAACTCATTGACTGTAAGAGTACTCGATCGTGCACCTGCTCTCTACCTCAGGTTAGACTCCAAATTATGACCTTCAAGTCACAATCTCGATCCTTGCTGGATACGGACTTGAGATAAGTTCTTTTATTACTACTATAGATCGATGTGTCATATTCTAATGACCTATCATCGTATGTTGCAACACTTAGACTTAGGTCTCTTGGAGTTAAATTCTAAAACAGACTATGCCTTCCTTCATGTTCTAATGTGATATAATCACACGTTAACATTAGGCATTTCTAGCCACCAACTTCTTTAACAACGAGTGCGATACTTCTATTGATCGCTTTGATTTCAACCGTTTGGTTTAAGTCGGACGCTACATCAAACTTGGTCCTCTGAGGCACACAACATACTCATCGTAGTCGGACTCGTTTCGATATGACCACTAGGGTCGGAATATCAACAATCTTCTTAGTCATTACCGAAATGATGGTAACAACACACTTGAATAAAATGAAATCAATTACTAGCTTCTTGGTAACCTTGTGACTTTCCCTGATCCAAGTGTGAGTCATGTGCTTCCGGTAGTATAGGCCTCTACTACCATTCACACCTACTCATACTCGTCCCAAGTATTGTCTCGCAGTTTCCCAAGTCACCATGCAGCAAATCATACAATCATTCAACACATCAGATAACAAAACGAAGGTTTTATATTAATTCTTGAAACGATTACATAGGTGTTCAAGTTCACCCTAGACTATGCCTCTACTAGGCTACATCATACGAAACTATGGCTACTGCATAATCCGATCTTCGGGTAAGAAGTCCTCATTCTTGATTCCTTGCATGGCTCTCTGCTTCGTCGAGGATCATGTGAAATGCCCTTGTCCTTGGTGGCGTTTCTGGTCTTGGTGCTTTATTTTTCCTTGGGCAGTCTCTGGACATGTGCCCCTTGCCTCCACATCCGTAGCATACTTTGTCATTATGTGTGCAGTCTTTGGAATAGTGACCCGTCCTCCCACACTTGTAACAAGTCACTTCTTTGTTGCACTTCCCACCATGCTTCTTCTTGCATTTATCACACCATCTTGTTTCACCTCCATCTGCTCCTCCGAGTTTTGAGAATTTGCTTTCCTTGTTCGACCTCGAAGATCCCTTAAACTTTCGCTTCTCTCCTGCCTTATCTTTTTCTAGATCCTTTTCTCTTATCTAGGCCTCTACGTTCTTAGCTGCCCTAATAGCTGCTTTTAAGGTAGTTGCCATTTTGACCATTGGACCAAAGTCAGTGGGCAGTCCGTTAGCAAACCTATCAATCTTGGAGTGTTCAGTAGGCACCAAGTAGGGAAATAGCTTCATCCTCTCGGTAAATGCGGTGGCATACTCATCAACACTCATCTTCCCTTTCTTCAGGTTCTAAAACTCGTTGTTTAGGTCTATCAGATCTACCTCCGAGCAGTACTGCATTTTCAACTGTTCCAAAAACTCTTCCCACGACATCCTTAATGCTTCTCCTCGTGGCATCGTATCTGCCAATAGCTTCCACTAGCTCAAGACTCCAGTTTTTAGCTGTCTTACTGCAAAGACAGTCTTCTGTTTCTCATTACAGCTGCAGCTCTCAAATACCATCTCCATCTCAGAGATCCAATCGATAACCTCAACCGGCTTTGGTTAAGATTATTTATTCTAAATAATCTTTTTGTCGAAAAGTCGTTTTCGACCCCTATTGCCTCTAAATTGACTAGCTCGGATCTACGGGCGGTACACACTACTCTCTCTCTCTAACCTCTCTCCTCAATCCAAACATAAGGTCCAAAATCATCAAATTAAGTCTCCAATTCATCAAGGTAACTTCCCTAACTCATAGATTAGCATCCTTAGCCTTCAATTTCGAGTTCAAATCAAGATTTAGGACCATCAACATGTCTTTACGACCCTCGAATGCTATTGGGACGTGAACACACTTAAAGGGGGTTTTTGAGCCTTAAAACCCTTCCAATCCACCTTTGGAGCTTAGATATGGCTAAATGACTTCAGGAACGGACTTAGAACACCTTGAATCCAACTTTTGAGGAGTAAACATGAGTTTACTACCCAAGAACATGCTTGGGCCGTAAACTCATATTCATGGGGAGTAAACTCAAGTTTGAGTGTTAAATTGCCACTTAAACACACCAATGGCCTTGGATTAAATTCTACAACCAACCACAATCGATTTAGAGGCCTTAAACATGTTGAAAACCCTCCCTTTTGGAGCTTATGACCGTAAACCCCCCAAAAATGGGTTCTAGGGCCGTAAACTCACATACACTAGTCAAATGATGCCCAAAATTCATCCTAAGGCTTGTAAAATTGGTTTGAATCACATATGATTAATCCAGGGCCATCAAAGCATGAAAAGAAAGGGTACATAGGAGCTTACAACCGTAAACTCCTAGTTTACGGCCGTAAACTCCTATTGATGGTCTCTTTGGTGGTTAAATCCATTCCTATATCTTAGATTGAATCGTAGCAATTGTCCTGAAGTGATATTTGACCATTTAGCACCATAAAACCCTTCATCCATGAGTTCACGGCCGTGAAATCATGTGGAGTTGATCTTAGGGCCATAAACTCCCTAAGGAGTTTAGTCTTGAAGAGCAAACACATTATCCGAGCCCTATACGTCCATAGATGTAACCCAAGTCACTCCAAACACTTGATTTGAAGTGTTTTCGTGTCTTGGAGTGTATAATCATATTTAATTAGTGATTCAAAGTTTAATTAGATACATTTGTACATCATTTCATATTACATAGGAACCTCGTGCGTTATCAAGCCCCGAAGTGACACTTAGCATCCTAGACGACACGTTCCTCGACTAGTGAGTTCATACCCCTACCCTTTTTCCGTGTTTTTCAATGTTTTCAGGGGGAATAAAAGCAAACTATATATGTTTTCAAAACCTAAAACTGATATATTTCTATAAATATCTGGCTAATCTTTAGATATCTTTACCCCTTATGTATTATGCTGACCATAAGGGATGTTTTATCGATTATAACTACATGGATTTTAGTAAAGGAAACAATTAAATCAATCAAATTATTATGGGAATAATTTGGGATCTTTAGTTCTTGTTCAATGAGTTCAGATTTATGTAAAGTATTTAGATAAACTATGTCTGATTCATTTTATCACTGTTCAATTTAGAGTATATTGCCAGATAATTCCTTTGTATTTAGCTGTTTCATTGTATTATGTTTCAAAACAATTAGTATGTTTGATAACGTCTGAAAACACCGTGAATAATTTAATACTAGCTTGTGAGATTCGTCATTACCCTTTGGGTTATCAGTAAATCCTCTACAGAAGTGTAACCAGAGTCTCCTAGAGGTAGAGCCTAGAATTTGTGAATAGATCTATTCGGGACTGACAATCCCACAACTAAACTGCTAGCTACAGTTAGGCGGGCACGCCTGGGGTGACAAATTCTGGATATCGTCTGACATCTGACGAGTGTCAAGGAGGTCTCGGTGTCGCATCAGCATGGTTACCCGACTCACAATTCGTATTAATATAAGTTTATTTACGGATTTGATTTTATATCTATTTTCAAACTATAGTATCTATATCTAGTGCGGGATGTTAATCCCATGGTTTTCAAACTATATCTAGTACGGGATGGTAGTCCCATGTATTTTAATCTATAGTTTTTGTGTATTAAAACTATGTTATATCTAGTGCAGGATGTTAATCCCATGGTTTTGAAATCTATATCTAGTGCGGGATATTAATCCCATGGTTTTGAAATCTATATCTAGTGCTAGATCTTAATCCCATGGTTTTGAATCTGTATCTAGTGCGGGATCTTAATCCCATGGTTTTGAATTTATACCTAGTACGGGATAGTATTCCCACGGTTTTCAATCAATATTTTTATATATTAAAAATATCTACTGTTATACTGGATGGTAATTCCCAGTGGTTTTTCAATATATAGTTTTATGTATTAAACTATACACTGTGGTATTTAACTAAAATTTACTTTTAGGAAAATAAGGGTTTTTCCTCGGATAACTGAACTGTTCTTAACTAGATCGGGTAATTAATGGATAACTAAACTATAATTATAAGAAAATATTGGATTTTCTTGGATAACAAACTTTTTAGAAAACCAAAGGATACTTGTATATTTTCAGCAAAACAAACCTCTTATAATCTCACCAGCTTTATGCTGATTTTCAAACTGCTTGTATTCTCAGGTCCACATTAGATAGGTACCAAAGATCCTTTTGGCGAAGACGGAGTACATAGAAGACACTTCTATATTTTTGTTCACATGATATGCATATGTACAAAACATGTAACTCTTGTTTTCAGACAATGTAAGTGAATCTATGTAATGTAAAGTTTTGTGTTTACTATGCTTACTATGTACATTGGTTGTGATATTCATGAAGTTCTCCGCCCCGGAACGTATGCGCCTTCGGTTTCGGGGTGTGACAGATTGGTATCAGAGCCCTTGTTTAGAGTGAAGTAGTATACCAGACCTTACATGGTATCAGACTATAAACACTAAGGGGCCTAAGTTTTCTAAACTAAAAGTATGCTTTAAAATATAAGTATTTTCAAAAGTATACAAGTATACCTACTGTCGAAATCCGTAACTACAAGTAGAACAAAACATAAGTAAATGGGTGTTGTACGCTGCAGTTAAACCTGGGCAGTTATGTAGTCGTGTCTAGGATCAATATAGCTTGGCCAACTATATTCATTCGAGACACGGCCAACATGTGCTTGGGAGTGACTGTGGTATGCAGCATGCCTAAAACTTACCTAATACCCAAACAACGAGCCGTCGCTGCAGCGAATCATGAAATACTATGGGAGTATTTCTCGAGCCAAATCCGTTATAGAAATCCTCATTCCAGCGTTGCTCCTCAATCATTCCTTTAGCGATAGTTTATCTGCTTTGATAGCTCTCTCCTAGTTTATTGCTTAATAAAATTGCTATATCTTTCTTAATGAGATATCCCCTGTTCCATATTGATAGTTTCATTTTATTTACTTCTTTTTATAGTTTATTTTAGCATATTTCATCCATAATCTAGTTAATTTTCATGCATATTTTCCTTTTTGTTATTTTATGACTATTTCGGGCACTTTATAGTTGCGTGAGCTTTATTGCAGATTTCATGGAGACTAGTGGAGCGGGAATGTTCGGGACGTATGGAAAGCGATGGGAATTGGTGGAAAACAAGGATCTTAGGCTTGATGGGTGGTGGAGATGATGCATGGAGCGAGCTTGATGATTATTTGAAGGCTTGGAGAGAAATAAACATTTAAATTTGCAAGATGCGGGAGTATATTCAAGCATGCATAGATTATTAATCGGGCGAGTTTACGAGCTATGAATCATTTGGAGAAGCCAAATTGGGCTTAAATTGAAGAAAACTTGAAGAAAAATGGGCTAGTAGCTGATTGGGCTCGCACTGGGCCAAAACCTCAAAGATGCTACATTCAGGGACCACCCGTGCAACCCACCCGCGCAACAGCATGCGGGTCGCGCAACCTCCTGCAGGGGCAATTTCGGAAATCCATTTGGAAGGCTATTTGAGGAAGGTTGGTGCCCATCTTTTGGAGACTCTTGGACATCCGATTTTTGGAGATTCTCTCTGGAGTTTTGAAGACTTTTGAAGGCCAAGAACACTTAAAGAACATCATATTTTTACCTCTTGATTCTTGCTTAATGTTTGGTACAATTTTCTCTAACTTTGTTTCTTTGGGTTTAGCCATGCTTGGCTAAACTAATCTTGGTTGACTTTTGGTTAATCCTTTGAACTTTTGTTCAATGTTGAAGAATCCATGAACATGTTCTTAAATCTTTATGGGAATGTTTTGTGTTTTAACATCTTATCACTACTTGTATGTTTTAGTTCATGAGTTTAAATGTGTTTGTGGTGATTAGTTGGCTAATTTCTTGATTAAGTAAAGGATCCTTAAATTAGCAAGCAACAAATGATTTTTGTGTTGTTTTTGCTTCACACAATCATAAAAATATTTCCTCCAACATGGTGGTGAAAGCATTTGACCCCTCTTGGATTTGGTGATTTTTGGTTCTTAATGCTAGTTGACTTTCACTAATTACATGCTATTTGGAATTAGTGACTTTGACTAAGGAAATTGTTATGAGCTTCTCTAGCCATTTCAACAATTAAGAAAAGTCTAGGTAATCTCAAGCTCCTTGGATTACTATAGCCAAATTAAGGATTTAAATCAAAGTATTGCACCATTGGATTCTAATGATATGTTCATCAAAAGTCAAGGTGAGGAAACTTTAAGTCAACCATCTCTCCCTTATTGATTTTACATCAAACTCTTATTTTTGTTGCATTTGTCTATTTAAATCATAGTTAATTCTAGTTTGTTTCAAGTATTTCAAAACACCAAACCCCCCCCCCCCCCCCATTTTATTTTTATTGTCATTTTACAAGTATTTTTACAAAGAGATTTCAAAACACCAAACCAATCTCCATGGATTCGATCCCTTTCCACTATACACTATTTTAGTGTGTAATATTTAGGGTTATTAGTTGTGTTGGCCTCGACAACCACCAAATTTTTGGCGCCGTTGTCGGGGATTGGTTTTGATTTAATCAGTTTGTTTCTCTATGCCTACTACTTGCACCGAAGACCAACTTTCTGAGTTAGCTCAGTTAGTTATGATGATTGAAAGTGACCAAAGTGTGCAACCCACACCTCTTCTTTGCGATTTTTGTGCCCAAAATGGACATCATTCCGACACGTGTCCATATTTACAAGGAGAATGGGAAGAAGTGCAAGATAAGGGAAGCTACTACCGGTCAACCCAATGGAGTTATGATCAGCCTCAACATGATCAATGGTGGGACAACAACCATGTTTGGGGAAATAACCATTACCTAAACCCATAACAAACATGGGGAAATAACCAATACCAACCAACTCCACTGTTCCAAGAACCCTATCCTTACCCTCCTCAACAAACTGAAACACCAAGCATGTCCTTAGAGGACATTGTGAAAAGCATTGCAACTTCTACCCAAATTTTCCAGGAAACAACTCAAGCTAGCCTCAAAAGCTTAGAGCAACAAATAACACAAATTTCTCAATCATTAAGTATAGTGGAATCTCAACACAAATTACCATCTGAAGAGAGCCCATGTCACAACGCATGTTGCATTCCTTTGAAAGATGAGAAAACTTTTGATGGCCCAAAAGTGTTATATGAAGAAGAGGAAGAAGAAGTAGAAGTGGAAGAGGTTGTTAAAGAAGATGTAGAAATTGAAAAAGCTGACAATGAAACTATAGAGGAAGTGATATGGGTTAATGAAAGAGAGGTTGAGCCGCCCACTACCATTAAGAAACTAACTCCATTGGTAGAGCAACCACAAGAGCTGGAAGTGATAAATTTATCGGACTCTTTAAAGGATACGTATCCCATGAAAGAAGACGCCCAACCGGTCACCTACTCAAAAGCCAAGTCAAAGAAGGAAGAGTTGATCACCTTAATGAACAAGTACAAGAAAGAATATGGTTGGATGATTGCTATTATCAAAGGTCTGAGTCCGGTATGGTTCTCCCGTAAAAAGAAAGTCAAATACAAGAAAAGAGCCCCAATGGAGGTGTGGAAATTAAAAAATGTAGACACGGGGCAAATTTGCAAGGTTAATGGACATCGATTGAAGCCATTCAATGAAGGTTTTGATTCAAATGTCCAAGATGTCATCCATTTGGACGCCCCAAAGTGTTAAAGTGAAGTTTGGAGGCGTCTAGCCAAAGACGTTAAAGAAGGGCATTTTTGGAAAGCATTGTGTTTTCGTGTTTTTAATTTGAACAAAATGAGTTTTGAAGATGTTTTTGGGATTCAAAAGAGTTGTTTTTTGAAGAAATCAAAAGTTTCTAGGTGTTTGGGGCTGTCCGAAGCAAGAACGGGTGAAAAACGAAGAAAAATGAAGCAAAAAGGAAGATCAGGATCAGCGGGTTGCGCGACCCGCGTGCTGTTGCGCGGGTGGGTTGCGCAGCCAGGTGTGGTGAAGCGACATTGGCCTAAGACTTAACTGCAAAGTCTGCGCGACCCGCGTGCTACACTGCGCGACCCGCGCACTATGCTGGGCAATTTGGGCTATTTTTGGCTATTATTTGACCAAGTGTTGACCAAAGGTTTTAATGAGTTGACCTTTTGACTTTTCTTGACCAACATTGACTGAAATTGACCCTTTTTGACCCATAGATTAAAATGTTCAGCTTCCCTTCTTCTTCATTTAATCATCTTGATCTCCCACTCCATTACTCTTATATAACCTTCCAGCAACCACCTTGCCGGAAAATTCAAGATTGTCGGAATTCTACCGGTCGTAATTTCACGAAACCACCGCCACAGACATCTCCCATCATCTAATCCTCCGATTTAGGTCATTTTTGCCCTTACATTAAGCATTGAGGACAATGCTTGTTCTTAAGCTTGGGGTGGGGCATTTCATTTTCCTTTTATTTTTTCATGCATTTTTAATTAGGTTGCATAACATTTTAGTTTTAAGCTAATTTTCATTCATTTTTTTAAATGCAAAAAGATTTTATTTTTCTTTTCTACTTTTATATTTTTGCATAACATTTAGCTTAGGGCATTAGCATTCATGCATTTTTGTTGTCTGTTTATTCTCACCTCCTTGGATGCCATGGAACAGGTTCATAGTTATTGTACCATTATTGGTCCAGGATCTTGTTCCTATCTCACCCATCGAATCGAGACCACTAGCTGCAGTTAGGGATTTCATACTTGGGATCAGATGCTGGTACCTTAAAGGGGTAAGTGATCATGGCCAGGTAGTTTTCATGAAAAATTATGCATACAATACTAATGACTGTAGGATATACTATAGCAATGGATGTCTTAGCCTTGCGGTCACTACCGCCGAGAGGATCACACTTGATCATGTTTGAACTGTTAGGATGAAGCACTAGTGCTTGTCCCCGAGTAGAATCCATATCTAGTCTCTTTACATCACCATATCTTTTTGCGATTTTCTTAGGATTTTAGAGAAGTCTTTTAGTCCGCATGTGGACATTTTCATTATTTTTGAAAAAAAAATCACAAATTTGAAGAGGATCTTACATTATATCTTTATGCTCCACACATGGTCATTTTCTCGCTTAGACCATTCGGATTATATTACTACCCTTTCGGTTCCACTTACACACTTTAGGAACCAAATTTTGAGTCAAAGGGTTGTTATTACATTACCTTCAAGTATAACAAAAAAAAAACAAAAACAAAAAAAAGGGGCAGGCAAATTCCCAGCTGCAGAAATCTGAGAAGGGTGACCGGTTCAATTATTTAACTAAAGCTTCCAACATTTTGGTCACCCGGCGTTTGATATTCATTTATTTAGGTATGTTTTATTGTATATAGATCGAGTTGTTTTTCACAAATTGGTGATGTTAGGGAGACTGTCGAGTCTGATACTACGGGAGGTTTGGGCCAACACCAAGTGAACTGATTCCTACAACGGTGCCCGAGCGATTAAACCTAGTTACACATGAGAGAAACCGGAAAACGTGAGATCAGAGTGTACACTTAAAGAAGAGCTCCACCCGATCCCATCCAGCTGCTTTCTCCCTACTACAGATATTCTTCATTGTATGCATGTTCCATTGAGGCTGTGACTGCTCATCCCTCCTTACTCACCTAAACGAGTTATCCTGGCTGTGGTTTATGGTCCCTTTGTCATCGGATGAAAAAGTAATGAGATAATAGCAAGATCAGTTCTGACCATGTTGACTAACGGTGATCAAGTTCTGCGGTTCTATCCATTCTTTTTATTTTCCTTAGGATAGTTCATCCCGAGTTCATTTTAGTCTTGTCTTACTTGAGGACAAGTAAGGTTTAAGCTTGGGGTGATTTGATAGTTTCATTTTATTTACTTCTTTTTATAGTTTATTTTAGCATATTTCATCCATAATCTAGTTAATTTTCATGCATATTTTCCTTTTTGTTATTTTATGACTATTTCGGGCACTTTCTAGTTGTGTGAGCTTTATTGCAGATTTCATGGAGACTAGTGGAGCGGGAATGTTCGGGACGTATGGAAAGCGATGGGAATTGGTGGAAAACAAGGATCTTAGAAATGATGGGTGGTGGAGATGATGCATGGAGCGAGCTTGATGATTATTTGAAGGCTTGGAGAGAAATAAACATTTAAATTTGCAAGATCCGGGAGTATATTCCAGCATGCATAGATTATTAATCGGGCGAGTTTACGAGCTATGAATCATTTGGAGAAGCCAAATTGGGCTTAAATTGAAGAAAACTTTAAGAAAAATGGGCTAGGAGCTGATTGGGCTCGCACTGGGCCAAGTGGGCTAAGCTATGGAGGCCCAAAACCTCAAAGATGCTACATTCAGGGACCACCCGCGCAACCCACCCGCGCAACAGCACGCGGGTCGCGCAACCTCCTGCAAGGGCAATTTCGGAAATCCATTTGGAAGGCTATTTGAGGAAGGTTGGTGCCCATCTTTTGGAGACTCTTGGACATCCGATTTTTGGAGATTCTCTCTGGAGTTTTGAAGACTTTTGAAGGCCAAGAACACTTGAAGAATATCATATTTTTACCTCTTGATTCTTGCTTAATGTTTGGTACAATTTTCTCTAACTTTGTTTCTTTGGGTTTAGCCATGCTTGGCTAAACTAATCTTGGTTGACTTTTGGTTAATCCTTTGAACTTTTGTTCAATGTTGAAGAATCCATGAACATGTTCTTAAATCTTTATGGGAATGTTTTGTGTTTTAACATCTTATCACTACTTGTATGTTTTAGTTCATGAGTTTAAATGTGTTTGTGGTGATTAGTTGGCTAATTTCTTGATTAAGTAAAGGATCCTTAAATTAGCAAGCAACAAATGATTTTTGTGTTGTTTTTGCTTCACACAATCATAAAAATATTTCCTCCAACACGGTGGTGAAAGCATTTGACTCCTCTTGGATTTGGTGATTTTTGGTTCTTAATTCTAGTTGACTTTCACTAATTACATGCTATTTGGAATTAGTGACTTTGACTAAGGAAATTGTTATGAGCTTCTCTAGCCATTTCAACAATTAAGAAAAGTCTAGGTAATCTCAAGCTCCTTGGATTACTATACCCAAATTAAGGATTTAAATCAAAGTATTGCACCATTGGATTCTAATGATATGTTCATCAAAAGTCAAGGTGAGGAAACTTTAAGTCAACCATCTCTCCCTTATTGATTTTACATCAAACTCTTATTTTTGTTGCATTTGTCTATTTAAATCATAGTTAATTCTAGTTTGTTTCAAGTATTTCAAAACACCAAACCCCCCCCCCCCCCATTTTATTTTTATTGTCATTTTACAAGTATTTTTACAAAGAGATTTCAAAACACCAAACCAATCTCCATGGATTCGATCCCTTTCCACTATACACTATTTTAGTGTGTAATATTTAGGGTTATTAGTTGTGTTGGCCTCGACAACCACCAAATTTTTGGCGCCGTTGTCGGGGATTGGTTTTGATTTAATCAGTTTGTTTCTCTATGCCTACTACTTGCACCGAAGACCAACTTTCTGAGTTAGCTCAGTTAGTTATGATGATTGAAAGTGACCAAAGTGTGCAACCCACACCTCTTCTTTGCGATTTTTGTGCCCAAAATGGACATCATTCCGACACGTGTCCATATTTACAAGGAGAATGGGAAGAAGTGCAAGATAAGGGAAGCTACTACCGGTCAACCCAATGGAGTTATGATCAGCCTCAACATGATCAATGGTGGGACAACAACCATGTTTGGGGAAATAACCATTACCTAAACCCATAACAAACATGGGGAAATAACCAATACCAACCAACTCCACTGTTCCAAGAACCCTATCCTTACCCTCCTCAACAAACTGAAACACCAAGCATGTCCTTAGAGGACATTGTGAAAAGCATTGCAACTTCTACCCAAATTTTCCAGGAAACAACTCAAGCTAGCCTCAAAAGCTTAGAGCAACAAATAACACAAATTTCTCAATCATTAAGTATAGTGGAATCTCAACACAAATTACCATCTGAAGAGAGCCCATGTCACAACGCATGTTGCATTCCTTTGAAAGATGAGAAAACTTTTGATGGCCCAAAAGTGTTATATGAAGAAGAGGAAGAAGAAGTAGAAGTGGAAGAGGTTGTTAAAGAAGAAGTAGAAATTGAAAAAGCTGACAATGAAACTATAGAGGAAGTGATATGGGTTAATGAAAGAGAGGTTGAGCCGCCCACTACCATTAAGAAACTAACTCCATTGGTAGAGCAACCACAAGAGCTGGAAGTGATAAATTTATCGGACTCTTTAAAGGATACGTATCCCATGAAAGAAGACGCCCAACCGGTCACCTACTCAAAAGCCAAGTCAAAGAAGGAAGAGTTGATCACCTTAATGAACAAGTACAAGAAAGAATATGGTTGGATGATTGCTATTATCAAAGGTCTGAGTCCGGTATGGTTCTCCCGTAAAAAAGAAAGTCAAATACAACAAAAGAGTCCCAATGGAGGTGTGGAAATTAAAAAATGTAGACACGGGGCAAATTTGCAAGGTTAATGGACATCGATTGAAGCCATTCAATGAAGGTTTTGATTCAAATGTCCAAGATGTCATCCATTTGGACGCCCCAAAGTGTTAAAGTGAAGTTTGGAGGCGTCTAGCCAAAGACGTTAAAGAAGGGCATTTTTGGAAAGCATTGTGTTTTCGTGTTTTTAATTTGAACAAAATGAGTTTTGAAGATGTTTTTGGGATTCAAAAGAGTTGTTTTTTGAAGAAATCAAAAGTTTCTAGGTGTTTGGGGCTGTCTGAAGCAAGAACGGGTGAAAAACGAAGAAAAATGAAGCAAAAAGGAAGATCAGGATCAGCGGGTTGCGCGACCCGCGTGCTGTTGCGTGGGTGGGTTGCGCGGCCAGGTGTGGTGAAGCGACATTGGCCCAAGACTTAACTGCAAAGTCTGCGCGACCCGCGTGCTACACTGCGCGACCCGCGCACTATGCTGGGCAATTTGGGCTATTTTTGGCTATTATTTGACCAAGTGTTGACCAAAGGTTTTAATGAGTTGACCTTTTGACTTTTCTTGACCAACATTGACCGAAATTGACCCTTTTTGACCCATAGATTAAAATGTTCAGCTTCCCTTCTTCTTCATTTAATCATCTTGATCTCCCACTCCATTACTCTTATATAACCTTCCAGCAACCACCTTGCCGGAAAATTCAAGATTGTCGGAATTCTACCGGTCGTAATTTCACGAAACCACCGCCACAGACATCTCCCATCATCTAATCCTCCGATTTAGGTCATTTTTGCCCTTACCTTAAGCATTGAGGACAATGCTTGTTCTTAAGCTTGGGGTGGGGCATTTCATTTTCCTTTTATTTTTTCATGCATTTTTAATTAGGTTGCATAAAATTTTAGTTTTAAGCTAATTTTCATTCATTTTTTTAAATGCAAAAAGATTTTATTTTTCTTTTCTACTTTTATATTTTTGCATAACATTTAGCTTAGGGCATTAGCATTCATGCATTTTTGTTGTCTGTTTATTCTCACCTCCTTGGATGCCATGGAACAGGTTCATAGTTATTGTACCATTATTGGTCCAGGATCTTGTTGCTATCTCACCCATCGAATCGAGACCACTAGCTGCAGTTAGGGATTTCATACTTGGGATCAGATGCTGGTAGCTTAAAGGGGTAAGTGATCATGGCCAGGTAGTTTTCATGAAAAATTATGCATACAATACTAATGACTGTAGGATATACTATAGCAATGGATGTCTTAGCCTTGCGGTCACTACCGCCGAGAGGATCACACTTGATCATGTTTGAACCGTTAGGATGAAGCACTAGTGCTTGTCCCCGAGTAGAATCCATATCTAGTCTCTTTACATCACCATATCTTTTTGCGATTTTCTTAGGATTTTAGAGAAGTCTTTTAGTCCGCATGTGGACATTTTCATTATTTTTGAAAAAAAAAATCACAAATTTGAAGAGGATCTTACATTATATCTTTATGCTCCACACATGGTCATTTTCTCGCTTAGACCATTCGGATTATATTACTACCCTTTCGGTTCCACTTACACACTTTAGGAACCAAATTTTGAGTCAAAGGGTTGTTATTACATTACCTTCAAGTATAACAAAAAAAAAAAACAAAAACAAAAAAAAAGGGGCAGGCAAATTCCCAGCTGCAGAAATCTGAGAAGGGTGACCGGTTCAATTATTTAACTAAAGCTTCCAACATTTTGGTCACCCGGCGTTTGATATTCATTTATTTAGGTATGTTTTATTGTATATAGATCGAGTTGTTTTTCACAAATTGGTGATGTTAGGGAGACTGTCGAGTCTGATACTACGGGAGGTTTGGGCCAACACCAAGTGAACTGATTCCTACAACGGTGCCCGAGCGATTAAACCTAGTTACACATGAGAGAAACCGGAAAACGTGAGATCAGAGTGTACACTTAAAGAAGCGCTCCACCCGATCCCATCCAGCTGCTTTCTCCCTACTACAGATATTCTTCATTGTATGCATGTTCCATTGAGGCTGCGACTGCTCATCCCTCCTTACTCACCTAAACGAGTTATCCTGGCTGTGGTTTATGGTCCCTTTGTCATCGGATGAAAAAGTAATGAGATAATAGCAAGATCAGTTCTGACCATGTTGACTAACGGTGATCAAGTTCTGCGGTTCTATCCATTCTTTTTATTTTCCTTAGGATAGTTCATCCCGAGTTCATTTTAGTCTTGTCTTACTTGAGGACAAGTAAGGTTTAAGCTTGGGGTGATTTGATAGTTTCATTTTATTTACTTCTTTTTATAGTTTATTTTAGCATATTTCATCCATAATCTAGTTAATTTTCATGCATATTTTCCTTTTTGTTATTTTATGGCTATTTCGGACACTTTCTAGCTGTGTGAGCTTTATTGCAGATTTCATGGAGACTAGTGGAGCGGGAATGTTCGGGACGTATGGAAAGCGATGGGAATTGGTGGAAAACAAAGATCTTAGAAATGATGGGTGGTGGAGATGATGCATGGAGCGAGCTTGATGATTATTTGAAGGCTCGGAGAGAAATAAACATTTAAATTTGCAAGATCTGGGAGTATATTCCAGCATGCATAGATTATTAATCGGGCGAGTTTACGAGCTATGAATCATTTGGAGAAGCCAAATTGGGCTTAAATTGAAGAAAACTTTAAGAAAATGGGCTAGGAGCTGATTGGGCTCGCACTGGGCCAAGTGGGCTAAGCTATGGAGGCCCAAAACCTCAAAGATGCTACATTCAGGGACCACCCGCGCAACCCACCCGCGCAACAGCACGCGGGTCGCGCAACCTCCTGCAAGGGAAATTTCGGAAATCCATTTGGAAGGCTATTTGAGGAAGGTTGGTGCCCATCTTTTGGAGACTCTTGGACATCTGATTTTTGGAGATTCTCTCTGGAGTTTTGAAGACTTTTGAAGGCCAAGAACACTTGAAGAACATCATATTTTTACCTCTTGATTCTTGCTTAATGTTTGGTACAATTTTCTCTAACTTTGTTTCTTTGGGTTTAGCCATGCTTGGCTAAACTAATCTTGGTTGACTTTTGGTTAATCCTTTGAACTTTTGTTCAATGTTGAAGAATCCATGAACATGTTCTTAAATCTTTATGGGAATGTTTTGTGTTTTAACATCTTATCACTACTTGTATGTTTTAGTTCATGAGTTTAAATGTGTTTGTGGTGATTAGTTGGCTAATTTCTTGATTAAATAAAGGATCCTCAAATTAGCAAGCAACAAATGATTTTTGTGTTGTTTTTGCTTCACACAATCATAAAAACATTTCCTCCAACATGGTGGTGAAAGCATTTGACCCCTCTTGGATTTGGGGACTTGTTGGTTCTTAATGCTAGTTGACTTTCACTAATTACATGCTATTTGGAATTAGTGACTTTGACTAAGGAAATTGTTATGAGCTTCTCTAGCCATTTCAACAATTAAGAAAAGTCTAGGTAATCTCAAGCTCCTTGGATTACTATAGCCAAATTATGGATTTAAATCAATGTATTGCACCATTGGATTCTAATGATATGTTCATCAAAAGTCAAGGTGAGGAAACTTTAAGTCAACCATCTCTCCCTTATTGATTTTACATCAAACTCTTATTTTTGTTGCATTTGTCTATTTAAATCATAGTTAATTCTAGTTTGTTTCAAGTATTTCAAAACACCAAAACCCCCATTTTATTTTTATTGTCATTTTACAAGTATTTTTAGAAAGAGATTTCTCATAGAGTTATAAATTGAACCAATATCCGTGGATTCGATCCCTTTACCACTATACACTATTTTAGTGTGTAATATTTAGGGTTATTATTTGTGTTGGCCTCGACAACCACTACATATCTCTTGATTCAATTCAGAGGACTTATGATCCTCTCTTTCCCGACCTTTTAGATCAAGATACCTCCAAGAAAGAGACCCAGCTCAAAGAACAACAACACCCCTCCGCCACCACCTCCTCCCCAATTTGATCCCGCAATGTTCCAAACAGCTGTTACTGCCGCAGTGGCAGCCGCCATGTCTCAAATGAACCTCGGTAGTTCAGGTGGTGGTCACCAGCCCCAAAACCAATATGGTAGCCAAGGACACCGGAAAGAGTGTTCCTATAAAGATTTTATGAACGCAAAACCCACGTCCATTGATGGCACTGGATGTGTCATTTCCCTCCCCGGATGGTTCAAGAAAATCGAATCAATCTTTGAAATATGTGCTTATTCGGAGTCTGATAAGGTGAAGTTCGCCGCTTGTACGTTCACTGATAAAGCCTTGACTTGGTGGAACGGCCGAGTCAAATCCCTAACCCTACCCGTAGCCAATGTCATGGGTTGGGAGGCCATGAAAGAACTTCTGCTTGCAAAGTACTGCCCTTGGGGCGAAATGCAGAAGCTAGAGCACGAACTCTGGAAGCTGAAGATGAAGGGTTCCGATATCGCCGCTTACACTTCAATATTCGATGACTTGGCGCTACTCTGTCCGGGAATGGTTACCCCGGAGAGTAAAAAGACTGAGAGGTTCATCTGGGGGTTGATCCAGCCAACCAAAGGAAATGTCTTCGCTGCAAAGTCAGACGCCTATGACAGTACCAAATGTCTGGCGCAAACCCTGATCGATCACGAAGATAACCTTGATGAGGAGACCACCACTCCTGAGCTAGTTAAGAGTAGTGGTGGAAATAAAAAGGAATTCTGGAGCAAGCGGAAGGCCCAAAGTACACAAGGATCCTCTAAGAAACAGCAAACGGTAGCAGTCCACGCTGCTATTGCCCCTGCTGCTGTCTTTGCTGCTGGATCCACTGCTCAGACTCCTACCAGTGGATATACCGGTACCCTTCCTTGGTGCAACAAGTGCAACTATCATCACCGTACTCCCGGTCCATGTCGTGAACGTCTCTGCAACAACTGTGGCAAGAAGGGCCACCTTGCTCGAAACTGCAGAAAACCAGCCCAATCAACAAATCAATCTTCTAGAGCGGGTGTCGGTCAGGCCTGCTATAATTGTGGTGAAGTTGGACACTTCAAGCGAAAATGCCCTAAGGCAGCAACATCTGGCAACACCAGGCGAGTCCTAACTATAGGACAAAATGAGGCAACCATCGACCCCACCGTTGCCACAAGTATATTCCTCCTCGATAAATCTTATGCTTGTAACCCTTTTCGATTCTTGTACTGAAAGAAAATTTGCTAACTATCCATTCAGACACCTTTCTAAACTTAATCCTTCGTTAGTAACCGAAACGTGTACCGTCAAGATGGCTAACCAGTGAGAAAGAGAACGCTAACGTCATACCCATAGGTTGTATCCTTAATCCGGACGATTATTCTTTTTCATTGGATCAAATGGCAAACTTTTCATGAAATACTTTGATGCTATCATTGGCATGTAATGACCGGGTCTCATTCATGCTGTTATTCTTGGTTTCGAAAAGGTCGTCCATCTAAATCTTTCCTTTGAACCAATTTTCATGATCTTCGACAACAAACCTAAATCCAACTTTCGCATCACTTCGTGCATCAAAGCTTAAAAAGTTTCCCTGAAGGGAGTGCCATGTATTCCTCGCCCATGTGATCATCAGCAAACGGGAAATCTGCAACTCTTTCCTTGACGTCCTTCCCGATGATATCCCGAAAATTCCTTCCGAACGTCTAGTCAAGTCTCATATCGACTTAATCCCTGGAACTACCTCGTAGTCAAACCTCCGTGAGAATGATGTGTCCAAGACAGCGGTCATGGCTCGATATGGTCAGTACGAGTTAGTAGTGGTGCCCATCGGTCAAATCACTTTCCCTGGTCATGTAGTAAGCAAAGCAACCATACCCGCAGACCTTTCCAAAAATCAAAGCGATAGAGAGTTAGTCGGCATCGAAGATACCGATAGAAACCCGTCAATTCTTGGGTCCCGCCGGCTATTATCGCAGACCCACCTAAAAATTTCTTTCAGAATCATCAAACGCTTAACTATCCTGCCACATTAAGATGTACCCTCTTGTTGAAGCTTATGACCTGTTGAAAGTCTTATCCCAAAAAGGCATGATATACTTTGGGAAACGCAGAAAACTTCACCCGTGATACATCGAACTATTCAAAATCCCCGCCAGAATCGGAACCGTGAACTACAAACATTGGCTATCTCAAGGACTTAGTAGTATCGATCATGTCTTCTTCGTCTCGAATCTTTAGAAGTGCCTACCCAATGAAAACCTAGTAATTCCGAAATCAGCGGAAGTTCGAACCTCCATGTAAGAACATATTGAGATCATGGATCGAGAGATCAAACGTACGAACCAAAGCCGCATCCCGATAGTGAGGGTTCGCTGGAATGTCAAGCGGAGACCCGATTCCACTTGGGAGCGTGAAGACCCGAATCAGTAGATTCATCCACATCTCTTTTCAATTCATGAACAGTATCTTAATCTTTGAATTTCGGGACGAAATTCCCTCTAACGGGGGGATAAGGTGACAACCCGAAGTTATTCCATCGTTGCAACCCGTTCCACCCATAAAACCCGTCTTTTGCGAATCAATCCGATCTCGTTTTTGGGCTAAGTTATTTAAATTTATATTTTTATTTTAATCTCATGAGTGTCCAAACCCCTTAGGAACTCATGAAAGTCGCCCAATTTATTAATTCGAATATTAAGAGGTTCGATCCCGACGGATTACAACAACTTTATCGGGTGCGACTAAAAGCATAGTATGGCGTCAGTATCGGGTAGAATTCCATCGTGCCCAAATCTTAGAACATATTTAAAGCCCAAAAGACTTCATTTTGAAGTTTTACACACTCTCACTACTCTCTGTCTCTAACCTCTCTCCTCAATCTAAACTTAAGGTCCAAAATCATCAAATTAAGGCTCCAATTCATCATGGTAACTTCCCTAACTCATAGATTAGCATCCTTAGCCTTCAATTTCGAGTTCAAATCATGATTTAGAGCCCTCAACACGTGTTTACGGCCCTGGAAATCTCTTGGGCCGTGAACACACTTAAAGGGGGTTTTTGAGCCTTAAAACCCTTCCAATCCACCTTTGGAGCATATATATGGCTAAATGACTTAAGGGAACAGACTAAGAACACCTTGAATCCAACTTTTTAGGAGTAAAAATGAGTTTACTTCCCAAGAACATGCTTGGGCCACAAACTCATATTTATGGGGAGTAAACTCAAATTTGAGTGTTAAATTGCCACTTAAACACACCAATGGCCTTGGATTAAATTCTAGAACCAACCACAATCGATTTAGAGGCCTTAAACATGTTGAATACCCTCCCTTTAGGAGCTTACGGTCGTAAACCCCCCGAAATTGGGTTCCTGGGCCGTAAACTCACATACACAAGTCAAATGATGCTTAAATTCATTCCAAGGCTTGTAAAATTGGTTTGAATCACATATGATTAATCTAGGGCCATCAAAGCACGAAAAGAAAGGGTACTTAGGAGCTTACAGCCGTAAAATCCTAGTTCATGGTCGTAAACTTCCATTGATGGTCTCTTTGGTGGTTAAATCCATTCCTATGTCTTAGATTAAATCCTAACAATTGTCCTCAAGTGATATTTGACCATTTAGCACCATAAAACCCTTCATCAATGAGTTCACGGTCGTGAACTCATGTGGAGTTGATCTTAGGGCCGTAAACTCCCTAAGGAGTTTACTCTTGAAGAGCAAACACATTATACGAGCCCTATACGTCCGTAGATGCCACCCGGGTCACTCCAAACACTTGATTTGAAGTGTTTTCGTGTCTTCGAGTGTATAATCATATTTATTTAGTGATTCAAAGTCTAATTAGATACATGTGTATATCATTTCATATTACATAGGAACCTCGCGTGTTATCGAGCCCCGAACTGACACTTAGCATCCTAGACGACATGTTCCTCGACTGGTGAGTTCATACCCCTACCTTTTTTCCGTGTTTTTCAATGTTTTTAGGGGGGAATACAAGCAAACTATAAATGTTTTCAAAACCTAAAACTAATATATTTCTATAAATATCTGGCTAATCTTTAGATATCTTTACCCCTTATGTATTATGCTGAGCATAAGGGATGTCTTATCGATTATAACTACATGGATTTCAGTAAAGGAAACAATTAAATCAGTCAAATTATTATGGGAATAATTTTGGATCTTTAGTTCTTGTTCAATGAGTTCAGATTTATGTAAAGTATTTATATAAACTATGTCTGATTCAGTTGATCACTGTTCAATTTAGAGTATATTGCCAGATAATTACTTTGTATTTAGCTGTTTCATTGTATTATGTTTCAAAACGATTAGTATGTTTGATAACGTCTGAAAAAACCATGAATAATTTAATACTAGCTTGTGAGATTCGTCATTAACCTTTGGGTTATCAGTAAATCCTCTCTGGAAGTATAACCAGAGTCTCCTGGAGGGAGAGCGTGGAATTTGTGAATAGATCTATTTGGGACTGACAATCCCACACCTAAACTGCTACCTACAGTTAGGCGGGCATGCCTGGGGTGACAAATTCCTGATATCGTCCAACGTCTGACGAGCGTCAAGGAGGTCTCAGTGTCACATCAGATTGGTTACCCGACTCATAATACGTATTAATATAAGTTTATTCATGGATTTTATTTTATATCTATTTTCAAACTATAGTATCTATATCTAGTGCGGGATGTTAATCCCATGGTTTTCAAACTATATCTAGTACGGGATGGTAGTCCCATGTCTTTTAATCTATAGTTTTTGTGTATTAAAACTATGTTATATCTAGTGTGGGATGTTAATCCCATGGTTTTTAAATCTATATCTAGTGTAGGATATTAATCACATGGTTTTGAAATCTATATCTAGTGTGGGATGTTAATCCCATGGTTTTGAATCTATATCTAGTGCGGGATCTTAATCCCATGGTTTTGAATTCATATCTAGTACGGGATAGTATTCCCATGGTTTTCAATCAATATTTTTATGTATTAAAAATATCTACTGTTATACTGGATGGTAATTCCCAGTGGTTTTTCAATATATAGTTTTATGTATGAAACTATACACTGTGGTATTTAACTTAACTTTACCTTTAGGAAAATAAGGGTTTTTCCTGGGATAACTAAACTGTTCGTAACTAGATCGGGTAATTAATGGATAACTAAACTATACTTTTAAGAAAATATGGAATTTTCTTGGATAACAAACTTTTCGGAAAACCAAAGCATACTTGTATATTTTCAGCAATACAAACCTCTTATGAACTCACCAGCTTTATGCTGATTTTCAAACTGCTTGTATTCTCAGGTCCACATTAGACAGGTACCAGCGATCCTTTTGGCGAAGACGGAGTACGTAGAAGACACGTCTGTATTTTTGTTCATATGATATGTATATGTATAAAACATGTAACTCTTGTTTTCAGACAATGTAAATGAATCTATGTAATGTAAAGTTTTGTGTTTACTATGCTTACTATGTACATTGGTTGTGATATTCATGAAGTCCTCCGCCCCGGAACGTTTCCACTTTCAGTTTCGGGGTGTGACAATTCTCCACTCGCGTATCTCTGTAGAGTGTTTCCGAGGACGTGTCTCCAATTTTTAAGAATAACAAATTTACAAGTAATAATACGGAATAATCTTGTTACAAACAATGATCCTCCACTCGCGTATCTCTGTGGAGTGTTACCGAGGATAAATAAAATGTACTAATACAATGCTTTTAATAGTGATGACATGGAACAAATCATTTGTAAAATATAAAACATGACAGTTTATAAAGAGTTTCAGAAATAGTTTGAAAACTAACTATGTAGGTTAAACAGTTGGTTAATATTGTTTCCATTGTTAAAAACATACAAAATGTGAAACAATTCAAATGATATAATAAGTTTAATTACAAGTTATCCTTGTACTTTTGCTTGTATCCCCCCCCCCCTGAAAGCATAGAAACATTGAAAAAGCATAGGGGTATGAACTCACCAGTCGCGGAATGTGTCGATTTGGATGTTAAATGTCAGTTCGGGGCTTGAACACGTGCGACATTCCTATGTAATATGAAAAGATACACATTTTTATCTAATTAGGCTTTGAACTACTAATTAGTTGAGGATACACACTTCTAGTCGCGAAAACACTTCATTTCAAGTGTTTGGAGTGACCGGGTGACATCCATTGACATATATGGCTTGGATATGTAGTTTATGTTGGGTTTTGAGCATTCTAACACTCCTATGGTGTACATGCAACCCTATAAACCTTGGATCTATGTTTTCTCTATAATACATGCAAATAAGAACTTTCCAAGGCTTTAATCCTAACTAGCATATTATGAAGTTCTTATACTACAAAGTACTAGTTAGATGACATACCTTTTGATGTAGCTTGATGTCTTCAGGCTTTAAGAGCTTAGCCCCAATAGTTTGGAAGCCTCAAATGGAATCACAAATCACCAAATCACCTTGGAAGACATTAGAGAATATGGATACTTGGTTCTCTCTAGTGAAATTGGCTAGCCCTTCTTAGTGTACCACACTAGTGCCAATTTCACCAACCAAGGACATCTTTATATAGTGTGGAGGATTAGGGTTAAACCCTAATACCCATGACCTTTCTTTTCCTAGGATCCATGGGTTAAACACTCCATGGACTATCCATGAAAGCTTAGCCCAACCTAAATGAACTTATCCCATTCCATATATAAAAGAGTCCATATTTAATTAGTTCCTTTTGATCACTTAATTAATTATAAATTAATTCTTGAACAATACTAATTAAATAATATGATTCCATATTAATATATTAGAACTTATAATATATTAATATTAATCATAAACATTCTATTCTAAAAAGATTATCCATATAAATTGTGTCGGTGAAGTGCAACCCAAATGGACCATGCCGGGTCGGGTCAAGTACATACCACATATAGTTATGGACTTAGACATTAATCCAACAGTTTACTCTTCAAGAGTAAACTCCCAAGAGAGTTTACAGCCCTAATGACCCATTCCCCTTTAGTTTAGGGACGTAAACTCACGGTGGGGTGTTCGAGGGTGCTAAATGGTCATATATCACTTGGGAAAATTAGCTAGGATCAAATCTAGGGTATATGGATGGATTAAACCAACATATGGACCATCTAATGGAGTTTACGACAGTAAACTAAGAGTTTATGGCCGTAAGCTCCCCCAAACACCTTCCTTTGATGTTTTGGTGGTTCTAGGTAACTACAAGTGTTTCTAGCTAAATCTACAAGCCACAGAATGAATTTAAGACACCAATTGACCCATTTATAGGAGTTTACGGCCCAGGAACACATCCTTGGGGGGTTTACGGCCGTGAACTCCTAAGGGAGTAGTTTTTAGCATGTTTAAGGCCCTTAACTTGATTGCGGTTACTTCTAGACTTCATTCCAAGGCTTATGGTGTGTTTAAGTTGCATCTTAACACTTTAAAATGAGTTTACTCCCCATGAATTGTTGTTTATGGTCCAAGCATATGCTTGGGCCGTAAACTCATGTTTACACCCTAAATGATGAGTTCAAGGTGTTCCAAGTCCATTCCAATAAGTCCTTAAGCCATATCTAAGCTCTAGAGGTGGTTAGGAAGGGTTTTAAGGCTCAAAATCCCCTTTTGCATGTGTTCACGGCTTAAGGCTGTTCCAGGGCTGTAAACACATGTTTATGGTCCTATTTCATATATTAATCACGAATTTGAAGGCTAAGGATGTTATACTATGAGCTAGGATTGTTACCTTGAACATTTGGAGCTTGAATTTGATGATTTTGGAACCTAGAACTTGGATTAAGGAGAGAGAGTAGAGAGAGTGGAAACGGCTTCAAATGAGGCTCTCTCAACTTTATATATGCTTAAAGTTTGAGACACGGTGGAATTCTACCTGATACTGGTGTTAAGCGAGGCTTTTCGTCGTACCCGATTAAGTTCTCGTAATCCGATATGGTTGAAACAAAATTTTTTCTAATTACTAGATTGGGGCGTTTTCATGAGTTTCTAATGTGTTTGGACAACCATTAAGTCATAATAGCAAACTTAACATTAATGACTTAATTTAGAAACGAAACGGAAACAATTCAAAACGACGAATTTTTAATGACGGAACGGGTTACGATGACGGAACGAACTTCGGGTTGTCACATTATCCCCCCGTTAGAGGGAATTTTATCCCGAAAATCAAACTTTAAATACGAATCAAGGATTTGTAAAGAGATACGAATACTTCAGTTTCATCGGAATACGCACCCCCAGTGAACTCGGTGTTGGATAAGGTGTCTAAGTCCATAGCTATTTCTGGTATGTACTTGACCCGACCCGGCATGGTCCATTTGGGTTGCATGGCACCATGCAATTGGATAAACTAAATGAGAGAAATAACGCTTGGAGATTATTAATATATTATAAGTTCTAATATATTAATAATATTATTTGATTAGTTTGATCAAGAATTAATTTAGAATTAATTAAGTGATCAAAAGATAACTAATTAAATATATGGGTTGATTAAGTAAATCATCCATATCTTGTATAGTGGGCTAAAAGGCTCCATGGATCATCAAGTTGGGTTCCACCCATAGGATGCTCCATGGATGCTCCATGGGAGTTACAAACCCATGGGTCATGGAAATGAAGAGTCATGACACATTAGGGTTTAACCCTAGATGTGTCAACACTATATAAGAAAGATAATCTCCACCAAAATCGGTTGACACAAAGAAATAGAGGGCTTGGCCGATTTGAAGAAGTGAGTATACTCTCATAAGTTCTTCCAAGAGCATTTGGTGTTGTGTGAAGCATTTGAGGCATCACCACTTTAGGTGCTAGGCTCACAAGGTTTCAAGGAACACAAGCAACAACAAGGTAAGTTATTCTATCTATACTTTATGTTGAAATTGTTCCCCATGTATGCTAGATAGGATATAACCTTAGAATTCAACTTTGCATGACAAATTAGACAAACATAGATCCAAGGTTATTAGGGTTGCATGTACACTTAGGAAGTGTTAGAATGCTCAAAACCCATCAGTGGTATCAGAGCCTAGGCTTGTTTGTTCTTATTTGTGCTTAAAAGTTGAAAACAGGATCGAAAATTTGCTGTCTGCGATCGGACTCGTCGAGTCCATAGGGGGGACTCGTCGAGTCCATGTGTATCTTCAACCAACTCGGCGAGTCATGCTCATGCACTCGGCGAGTAGGGTCGAATGAGTGCAGAATTTCGATTCAGTTGCTGGAAAATGATTAGAAACATTACCCTAAACTGTTTTAGTAAATATAAACTTGTTTTTGGTGGTGTAATGTTTTACTAATTCATTTACAACAACTAGTTATCAAAATTACAAAGTTTTATGTAATTTTTGATTATGTTCATATTCATGTTCTTGTTCTTATGATGTTTTAGATGATCATAGGAATTATTTGTAACCTATTTGGTAGTTTAATTCTTGATCATAATGTGTTTTAATGGAGTCCATAACTTATCCTTAAGTTATGGAAAACCAAGAGTCACTTGAGTTAAAAAAAAAAAAAGAAAAAAACCATTAAGAAAACACAAGAGTTATAAAAATGAAGAGTCTTCATTTTATGACTCTATTAAACTCATAAGTTACAAGAAATGAAAAGTTTTGAAAGTTACAAAACTTGCCCTCAAGTTTTGGAACAAGTAAAGTTAAGTTAAAACTTTAGTTCCAACCCCTAGAATTTTAAAAGTTAAAATTCAACCCTTATACTTATATTATGATGATTTAATAATTATATATATATGTATAAGAACAAGTCGTCTTACCGCTAGTACGCCTCATTCACGAAGCCGGTCTATAAGGTGGGTATAAGGTTGTTGCCTATAAAATGGTGACTTAATGGGTGTATATTCTCACCCACCGCTTGCTTGACTGGTGGAGGGTCGTTAGCCGAACGGGTAAGACAAGGACTTATAAATTCTCATTCAAAGTATGATGAATATATAAAGTAACTAAATGTTTATAAAATTCCCAATCTTAGTTACTTTAGGAAAAATGTGAATAAGGTGCTAATCCATGAAATTACACTTTACACTTTGTCTGAGTCGTTGGTGGAGCGTGTGTGGTTAACCGGCACACTAACTTGGACTTAACAAGGTAGGTAAAGGGTGACTTAAGGTTTATTATAGTATCGGTGGAGCGTGTGTGGTTTACCGGCACATCGATTGAGTGATAAACTTTTAAGGGTACCAAGTGATTTGCATGGTTACTTCACACCTCGTTTTGTGATCCTCGGCATCCCAGTCACAAAACCTGGAGGGCACTCCCGAGATCGAAACATGCCTTTGAAAAGTTCATTGGATCTCAAAGAATCTAGGAATTTCTAAAACCAATAAAAAACTAAATATTTATTATTTCGGTTTTCGTGGTGGAAATTGGTGAATCGTCATTCACCTACCTTTCAAATATGGTATAGCTTAGATTACGGCATACCTCTTCTAAGTTATATTATATTGTGATTGGGTCCTAGCCTTAATATTACATTTGGGTGTTTTATTAAGGACTCTCTTAAATCTAAACTAAACTTGTTCTTCTTTTCAGATGTCTTCATCTAATGCTTCTGGCTCAAATCCTAATGGCTCCTTTACTCTTATGAGTCTATGTGGGAAAGTCACCTTTGATGGATCCAACTTCAATAAGTGGAACAGAAACATCAGGATGATTACTCGCTACGAGGACAAAGAATATGTCCTTGACAAGGAGCTTAAGGAAATTGACGAGTCCACTGCAACTCCCAAGGAGATCGCTGACTTTCATACTCATGAAAGAGATGCAACCAAGGTGGCTTGCATCATGTTAGCCACCATGACAGCTGAACTCCAAAAGTCTTACGAAGACTTCTACCCTTATGAAATGCACCAAGACTTGATGGAAAGATACCATCAAAGTGCACGACAAGAGAGGTACGAAGTCATCTGCTCCATGATAACAACCATGATGAAGGACGGAGAGTCCGTCACGAGCCACATGCAGAAAATGCAAAGGTATGTGGATCGGTTGCTGAAGCTCAATGTGAACTTCCCTGAGGAGCTTGCAATAGATATCATTTTGCACTCCTTACCATCGTGCTATGATCAATTCCGCATGACATATCACATGAACAAGGAAGAGGTCACCCTCAGCAAACTTCAGGGACTCCTCAAGACCGCAGAAACAGGTCTTAAGGGGAAGTCGGTTGCTATCACTCCTACTCCAGAAACAACTCCGGTCTTGGCAATCGGGCAGAGTCGAGGGAGGAAGAGAAAGAGATCTTCAAAGGGTACCAAGGCTCGGACCCTTGATGGCTCTTCTTCAAGTGGAACCAAGAAAGGTTTTATTACTCCTTCTTCTGACCCAAAAGAGGCTGAATGCTTCTATTGCCACGAAAAAGCTCATTGGAAGCGGAACTGCCCAAAGTACCAGCAAGATGTAAAGGATGGGAAAGTCAAACCCAACCATGCAGGTATTTACACTATCATTTCTAATAACTCACCCCATTCGAAATCTTGGGTCCTTGATACAGGTTGCGGAATTCATATTTGTTGTGACTTGCAGGGACTAGGAAGAAGTGAGAATGTGGAGCAAGGAAGAATAAACTTAATCATGGGGAATAGGAAAGTTACACCTGTCACCAAGATTGGAGTTTATACTTTATCGCTAAGTAGTGGGTTAAATTTAGATTTGAATAAATGTTGTTATTCGCCAGAAATGGCAAGAAATATTATTTCCTTTCATGCATTGTACAAACAAGGTTTCACCTTTTCGTTTGATAATGAAGTTGGTGCGATTAATGCTTTCTTTAATAATGTACTTTATTTTAAAGCATTACCTTGTGATGGTGTGTATGAAGCTGTATCTATTATAGATAACTTAGGAAATAATGTTTTGTGTATTGATTCTAATAATAATAACATGGATAAAGCATCGTTGTGGCATTGTCGTCTTGGACATATAAGCAAGAAACGCATAGGCCAACTCCAAAAGGATGGAGTCTTGGAGTCGTTTGACCTAAAGTCAAATGATAGTTGCGAATCATGCTTACTTGGAAAAATGACAAAGTCACCCTTCACAGGCTCATGTGAAAGGGGTGAAGGTTTGTTGGACCTTATACACACGGATGTGTGTGGACCATTCAAACATGCCACAAGGGATGCTAATCGTTATTATTTGACTTTCACCGATGATTACAGTAGATATGGATATGTCTACTTAATCAAGCATAAGTCAGAGACTTTCGAGAAGTTTAAGGAATTTAAACAGGAAGTCGAGAATCAATTGGGCAGGAACATTAAGATGCTTCGATCCGATCGAGGTGGTGAGTATCTTAGTTCAGAGTTCCTCGACTATCTAAAGGAATGTGGGATTGTCTCACAATTGACACCTCCCAGGACACCGCAGTTGAATGGTGTAGCTGAGAGGCGTAGTCGAACCTTGTTGGACATGGTTCGTTCCATGATGAGTCGAGCTTCCCTACCAATCTCATTCTGGGGGTATGCCTTAGAGACTGCCGCCCATATCCTCAATCTAGTCCCTACAAAGAAAGTTGCCAAAACTCCTCACGAGATGTGGACTGGTAAAGTACCTAAACTAGACCACATCAAGATTTGGGGCTGCGAGGCTTTCGTGAGACGCGAGACTCATGATAAGCTCGAACCCCGAAGCGAGAGGTGTATTTTCATCGGCTACCCACAGCAATCCTTTGGTTACCTCTTCTAGAGACCCAGTGACAATGTGGTCTTTGTAGCAAGAAGAGGAGTCTTTCGAGAAAGAGAGTTTATAAGCCAAGGAGACAGTGGGAGGCAAGTTGATCTTGAAGAAATTCAAGAGTCAAGTGGTGAAGGAACTTCAAACTCTAGCCCTCAACTTGAGGAGGAAACTCCTGTTGAGCCAATTGACGAATCTGTACCTCTGAGGCGTTCCACGAGAGTTAGGAGTGCA
This sequence comes from Lactuca sativa, assembly GCF_002870075.4. Classification (NCBI taxonomy): domain Eukaryota; kingdom Viridiplantae; phylum Streptophyta; class Magnoliopsida; order Asterales; family Asteraceae; genus Lactuca; species Lactuca sativa. Next base: position 289,148,750 of record NC_056625.2, on the reverse strand, counting down.
CCTGAGCATTACTATGGATTCCATATTACTGCAGAAGGTGAGACACTTATTAGTGATGAGACACTAGTAAGTCAAGATGACCCTAACAGCTACGAGGAAGCCATGGCAGGCCCCGAGTCTGCTAAATGGAAAGAGGCTATGGATAGCGAGATACAATCCATGTATGACAATCAAGTTTGGAACTTGGTTGAGAATGTACCAGGTCGAAAGACTGTAGGGTGCAAATGGGTCTTCAAGAAGAAGACCGACATGGATGGTAAAGTACACACTTATAAGGCTAGACTGGTTGCAAAGGGCTTCTCTCAAATTCCTGGAGTGGACTATGATGAGACCTTTTCTCCGGTAGCCAAGATTAAGTCTATTCGGGTTCTGTTAGCCATAGCCGCATTTCATGACTATGAAATTTGGCAAATAGATGTCAAAACCGCTTTCCTTAATGGAAAGTTGGCTGAAGATGTTTACATGAGTCAGCCAGAGGGTTTTGTCAGTAACGAGTACCCTAATAGAGTGTGTAAGCTTGAGAAATCCATTTATGGATTAAAGCAAGCACCTCGCAGATGGAATCTTTGCTTTGATGAAAAGGTCAAGGAATTTGGCTTTTCTAGGAGTGAAGATGAATCTTGTGTATATGTCAAGGCTAGTGGGAGTATAGTTAGCTTTTTGGTAATGTATGTGGATGACATACTACTCATAGGAAACGACATTCCAACCTTGCAGGAAGTAAAGTCCTGGCTTGGAAAGTGTTTCGCTATGAAGGACCTTGGTGAAGCTGCCTATATTTTGGGGATAAGAATCTTGAGAGATCGGAGTAAAAGACTAATTGGACTTAGTCAAAGTACCTACTTGGAGAAGATTCTGAAGAGATTCAGAATGCAAAACTCCAAGAAAGGAGAGTTGCCCATCCAGAGTAGTGCCAAGCTGAGTAAGACACAAAGCCCTAGCACTGAGGCTGAGATAGCAGAAATGAGTCGATTACCTTATGCTTCGGCTGTAGGCTCGATCATGTATGCTATGACGTGTACTCGACCTGATGTAGCCTTTGCCTTGAGCATGGTTAGCAGGTTTCAGGGGAACCCTGGCAAGGCACACTGGATTGCGGTAAAGAATATTCTCAAGTACCTACGAAGGACTAAGGACTGGGTCCTTACCCTCGGTGGGAGTGATGACTTGAGAGTTGTAGGGTATAGTGATGCTAGCTTCCAGACTGATAGGGATAACTTCCGCTCTCAGTCGGGCTGGGTCTTTACCCTAAATGGAGGAGCAATTTCTTGGAAGAGTTCCAAGCAAGAGACAGTGGCAGATTCTACTTGTGAATCAGAGTATATTGCAGCTAGCGAAGCGGCAAAGGAGGCGTTATGGCTGAGGAACTTCATTGGAGACCTTGGAGTTGTACCAGCTATTAAAGAGCCGATGGAAATTTTCTGTGATAGTGAAAGTGCTGTTGCCTTAGCCAAGGAACCAAGGGATCACGGGAGATCCAGACACATCGACAGAAAATACCATTTCATCAGACATCGGATCGAAAAAGGACTCCTCGTGGCAAAGAGGGTATCATCGGATGAGAACCCGGCAGATCCCCTCACGAAGGGACTGACTCGGGTTAAGCATCTCCAGCATGCTCGGAGCATAGGGCTGAAGGATGATATTAGATTTAGTAGTTAGATAATCTTGAAATTGGTAAAGTGTAATTGACATTTGATGATGAATAAAAGTGTTTTATTTATGAGTAAAGTGTTGCTATCTCTTGTCGATCGTTTACTATATTTCTTTTGCATGTTTTGACTTCCAGAATAATTTTGTTTGGTTTAACATATTATTCAAACCTCCACAGTCGGTCATATGTCGGAAGTAGGTATGAATCAAGACTGTCATGTTTGGTTGTAGAGGTCTGGGACAAGGCTACAACAATCATGAGTGCTCATAAGTTCTGAGCATTGGACACAACCCACGCTCACTGGAATCACTTCATGGAATTCTATCTCGAGTGATCGTGAGACGGTAATATCATATAAGTCTTTAAACCTAGAGATATGATTTGTTACTTACGAGTTGGTTATGCATTGATTGTACGAAAAACGCATTGGTAACTTGATGTTATAAAACGTGCTCTTATGTGTAATTCAATGAGTAGTAGAACAAACATATGAGTCGAAGTTTATCTGTTCCTTCTTGGATTAGAAGCTGATATCTGGGCCCCTCGATGATTTTGTTTTGACCTATGTACCGGGCCCGGTCAGAACTAGATTGATGTGTTCAATAAAGTTCTTTGTCAAACAAATCGGAAATCGGGAAACAAATGTTGGACAATAAGTAAGACATTGTTCCATGTATTTGTCCGACTGATAACTAGAACAGAGGATTATATGATCACTTATCTTAAATGGCGTACCATCATCTTCTCAAGTTTCGAGAAACCTTGTAAAGAGCTACGATTACCGATCGGTTCCTGAAGTCATACTTGTAGTAATAGTTACTAGACTTATCCAAGTGGGAGACTGTTGGATAAGGTGTCTAAGTCCATAACTATTTCTGGTATGTACTTGACCCGACCCGGCATGGTCCATTTGGGTTGCATGGCACCATGCAATTGGATAAACTAAATGAGAGAAATAACGCTTGGAGATTATTAATATATTATAAGTTCTAATATATTAATAATATTATTTGATTAGTTTGATCAAGAATTAATTTAGAATTAATTAAGTGATCAAAAGATAACTAATTAAATATATGGGTTGATTAAGTAAATCATCCATATCTTGTATAGTGGGCTAAAAGGCTCCATGGATCATCAAGTTGGGTTCCACCCATAGGATGCTCCATGGGAGTTACAAACCCATGGGTCATGGAAATGAAGAGTCATGACACATTAGGGTTTAACCCTAGATGTGTCAACACTATATAAGAAAGATAATCTCCACCAAAATCGGTTGACACAAAGAAATAGAGGGCTTGGCCGATTTGAAGAAGTGAGTATACTCTCATAAGTTCTTCCAAGAGCATTTGGTGTTGTGTGAAGCATTTGAGGCATCACCACTTGAGGTGCTAGGCTCACAAGGTTTCAAGGAACACAAGCAACAACAAGGTAAGTTATTCTATCTATACTTTATGTTGAAATTGTTCCCCATGTATGCTAGATAGGATATAACCTTGGAATTCAACTTTGCATGACAAATTAGACAAACATAGATCCAAGGTTATTAGGGTTGCATGTACACTTAGGAAGTGTTAGAATGCTCAAAACCCATCACTCGGGTCCTTCACTTATCGGGGTACGACTTTGTTTCGTACGTTTAATCTCTCGATCTATGATTTCGATTGCTTCAACCATGAGGTTCAGACTTTCGTTGATTTCGGTCTCATCAAAGGGATTACTAGGGTTTCATCGGGTGGGCACTTCTTAAGGATAGAGAAGTGGAATACCGGATGGATGCTGCTAAGTTCTGAGGGTAGTCGGAGTTTGTAGGTTACGAATCGATCCTAATGAGGATTTCCAAAAGTTCTATTCACCTCGGGTTTAGTTTTACACGTTTCAAAATGTAACATGCCTTCTTCGCTTATTACGTGGCTAAAGAAAATGGTTGGACCGAAGGGCATCACTACATCTTCGTAGTGACTATATCGAGCCCTAAAGGCTGTTTTGGAAGCATCATTCATGTGAGCTCGTAGTTGATGGTCCCTTGACCTAAGCTCTATCTATGAGAAGTAGCTGGCTCTCTGAAATTGGTCGAAGAGGTCATCTATTCAAAGAAAAGGATATCGGTTTTTGACCGTCAACTTATTCAGCTAACGGTAGACGATACACATTCGAAAGGAATAGTAATACCGGCGCTCCTCGGGGTGAGGGACTTGGCCTGATGAACCCTTTGCTGAGTAGCTCATTAAGCTGAATAGAATACCCCTGTATTTTTGATGATGCTAATTGGTATTGACATTTAGACGCAGGGTTAGCTCCAGGAATTTGATCGATACGAAAGTTAGAATTAGGTTTGTCGCCGTAAATCATGAGAGTCGGGTCAGAGGAGAGATTGAGACGGATGGCCTTTTCGAAACCAAGAATATCAGTATGATTGGACTCAGTCAATCCATGCTAATGATAATATTAAAGCTCTTCATGAAAAACTAGCATTAGGTCAAATGCAAAGGAATAGTCGCTCAGAGTAAGGATACAACCTATGGATATGTCACTAGCGTTCTCTTTCTCACTAATAGCCATTTCGACGGTACACGTTTCGGTTACTAACGAAGAACTAAGTTTAAGAAGGTGTTTGAATGAATACTATCACATTTTCTATCAATAGTAGAATTGAAAAGGATTACAGGCATAAGATTTATCGAGGAGGAATATACCTGTTGCAACGGTGGGGTCGGCGGCTGCCTCATTTTGTCCAATATCTAGGACTCTCCCGGTGTTGCCAGTTGTTGCTATTTTGGGGTAGTTTCTCTTGTAATGACCAACTTCACCACAACCATAACAGGTCTGACCGATACCTGCTTCAGAAGCTTGGCTGGTTGATTGGGCTGGCGCCTTGCAGAATAGAATCGTATGCCCCTTTTTACCACAGTTCGAGCATGACAGTTCATGGCGGGGGTCGGGGTTATGGTGGTATTTACAGTTGCCGCATAGGGGAAGGTTACCAACATATCTACTAGTAGGTGCTTGAGCTGTGGATCCTACTGCAGAAGCAGCAGCAACAGGGATAGTAGCAGCATGGACTGCTACAGTTTGCTGCTTCTTCGAGGACTCCTGAGACGGCTGACTCTTCTTCTTCCTCCAAAACTTTCTTTTCTCACCGCTGCTCTCTGTCGGCTTAGGAGTGGTGGCTGCTTCCTCTAAGTCCTCACTATGGTCGATCAGGTTTTGTGCTAAGCATTTGGCGCAGTCGTAGGTGTCTGGCTTCGCAGCCAAGACATTTCCCTTAGTTGGCTGGGTCAACCCCCAAATAAATCTCTCAATCTTCTTACTCTCCGGGGCAACCATTCCCGGACAGAGTAGCACCAAGTCATCTTCAGGATCCAGAGTTCATGTTCTAGCTTCTGCATTTCGCCCCGAGGGCAGTACTCTGCAAGCAGAAGTTCCTTCATGGTCTCCCAACCCATGGAATTGGCTACAGGTAGGGTTAGCGATTTGACTTGGCCATTCCACCAAGTTAGGGCTTTATTGGTGAACGTATAGGCAGCGAACTTCACCTTATCTGATTCAGAGCGGGGGCAGATTTCAAAAATAGATTAGATTTTCTCGAACCACCGGGTTAGGGCAATGACAACTCCAGTGCCATCGAAAGATGTGGGTTTCACGTTCATAAAGTCCTTATAGGAACACTCCTTCCGGTGTCCCTGGCTACCTTCTTGGTTTTGGGGCTGGGAACCACCTCTTGGACCACCGGGGCCACCGGGGTTCCTTTGAGATATGGCGGCTGCCACTGCAACAGAAACATCTGCCTGGAACCTTACGGGATAAAATTGGGAAGGAGGTGGTGGCGGAGGGTTGTTGTTGTTCTTTGAGTTGGGTCTCTTTTTGGAGGCATCTTGATCTAAAAAGATCAGGAAAGAGAGGATGGTAAGTGTAACATCCCGAAATATCAAGAGTAGAGTTGAAGGGCTAAAAGAGTAAGTTGTGAAAGAGTGACTCGGCGAGTCCATGGATGGACTCGGCGAGTAGAGTCGCGACTTGGTCGCGTGCTAAGAAGCCGACTCGGCGAGTCAGTGAGGAGGACTCGACGAGTAGGCGCTGATTGGAGAAAACCCTAATTCTCGGGGTTGAGCCCTATATAAAGAACATTATGTTTTCCTCCCAGCCTCCTTATCACCCCTTGAGCCCCAGGAAACCCTAAATCGCGGAGAAGCACCATTGTTGAGTGGATTGGGGCTTGGAGAAGTAATTGTTGAAGGAATTTTGGGAGATTGAAGGCTTGGAGCAAGGGGCTTTGCTTGGATTCGAATTACATTGCAGTTGGGGCATCTCTTGGAGGTAATATCTCGTTCTTGGGCTGTTATTATGTGTTTTATTCATTTTGGGGTTTGTGGGAACTTGTCTATGGATGTAATGGGAAGTCTAGAGGTTAGATCTGAGGTTGCTACCTCAGATCTGGAAGGGAGAAGAATCAGAGAGCATGAAAGTCCCTGTGTTGGAGTGTTTAGTGAAGCTTTCATGTTCCAAATCCTAGCCCAATGTGCAAATGGCCTAGATCTCTTTGGATTCACGTAAAGTTTGCCACTTTACGTGATGGATGAGTGGTAGGAGGCTAGATCTATGTTTTGTAGCAATTGCATGGCCTGGAATGCTTCTGAATGGATTCAGACCGGTGGTACTCGGCGAGTCACATGGGGGTACTCGACGAGTTGGATGAAGATGGCCTGGAACTCGGCGAGTTGTATGAACAACTCGGCGAGTAGGTTGATGATAGTCTTGGACTCGGCGAGTCTGTTCTCGGACTCGGCGAGTCTTGTCGAAGAGTCCCGATATTCCCTGGTTGAGTCGAGAATCGGTGAGTCAAGGGATGACTCGGTGAGTTGTGTGCGAGTGGACTCAGAGTTGTTGGACTCGGCGAGTCTCGGAGTGACTCGGCGAGTTAGGTCGCGGATTGAGTGAAGTTCTGATTATAGAAACTCGGCGAGTCATAGAGTTGACTCGGCGAGTAGGGTCAGTCAGGGGTTGACTTTGACTGAGGACTTTGATTTTGGCCAAGGGTTGACCGTTGACTTTTAGGGTTTGGTCAGCGATGTGGCCTTTGGGCCAAGAGAGGGGTAAAATAGTCTTTTACCCTTAAGAGGGTGCATTGAGAGGATTGATTCTAGTCTCGAGAGTTATAGTCATGAGAGTTTTGCCTTACGTGTTAGGCGGTGGCGAGTTCGAGATCCGAGTATGGAGATATCTGCTTTTGCTTGCCAGGTGAGTCTTCTCACTATACTTTACCTTGAGTAGGTAACCAGAGTTATGTGACAGAGTATTTCTATGCTATGTATGTTATGTGTTGTACTGCATTATTTCTATGTGATTTATGCTGTACATGTTTGCAGAGTTGGAACCGAAGGGTTCCTAGAGTTAGAACCGGAAGGTTCACAGAGTTAGAACCTGAGGGTTCACAGAGTTTGGGTGCACGGACCCATAGAGTTATAGCCTCGAGTGGCTTATATGTGTTATGTGTGTGGTATTTTGGGGAACTCACTAAGCTTCGTGCTTACAGTGTTTTGTGTTATGTTGTTTTCAGGTTTCTTTCAGTATCACGTTACGGCCCCGACTTGATTGTACACACCAGAGCAAGAGTCATATTTTGGAGGGTCCTGGTTTTCTATGCAAGTGAAAATGGAGCTATGTTTTGTAATTTGATTATGAATGAGATTTTTAACAAGTGTTCTAAGAATAAAATGATTATTTAAAATGAAAATTTTGTCTTGAAATTTACGGTGTTACAAGTTGGTATCAGAGCCTTGGTTTGAGGGATTCGGATGCGCCTTCGGGTAATTCTGGACTCAAACTGAGGAAGTAAGAAAAGTTTTCAAAGAAATAATTTTCTAAAGCGAATAAGAGTTCAAAGAGAAAACGAGAAAGAACAGTGTGTACAATCAGCCAGAGCCCGAACGGTGATTTCCCAAAATACCCTTACTTTTGTGTTATGAGATATTTATGATGCACTTTATGAGATATTATTGCATGCTAGAGACAGGCTAGGTATTCCATATATTAGGAGTAGAGTGGCTTGATTTGTGATGCCTTAGCCTAGGAATTGCTGTGATATGCGTTGTGCTTTTGAGTATGTGATGAGTGAGAATATTTGATTGGAATCCTTTAGGGGATTTGAGTAGTGGAGTAATCTAGGGAAGATACCTAGATGAGTACTGTAGTACTTGGAGAAAGAATAGTTAGAGCCCACGAGGGGAAGAGTTGCAGAGTTCGGTGGTACTTCCGAGGATGAGCAGAGCAAGCGGAGTTATCACCCAGAGTGAGTCATATATATTCTTCGATGCTCGAATGCTGCTTGCTTCGTGCTTTGTGGAACTCTCGATGATGGGAGTCAGCTACCAAGCGAATATGACAATATTCAGGAGGTAGATGGCTGGCATCATTAGGAGCTCTTCAGCAGCTGATGGCAGAGAAGTGTGGGAATCTGAGAAGAGCCTAGGGAGTAACCTTAGCCAGATGAGTGCACTGGCAGGGTAGAGAATTTCGCTGGGGAGCGAGCGCGCGATGGAATTGGTGAACGAGAAGGTCGAGCAGCTACTTAGGAGCTCCGGGATAGTCCGTGTGGAAAGTATGGGTAGATGTGGAAGGTAGTATGGGCCCGTACTACTGAAAGCAGAGGACCCATACTTGATACAGGGAGTATTCTGAAGATTCTAATGAGCGCATTAAGGAGTGATGTATGGTTGAGTATCATACATCGGAGCAGATGGAGGAGTGATGTTATGGTTCAGGTACCATACATCGGAGCAGATTGAGGAGTGATGTTATGGTTCGAGTATCATACATCGGAGCAGATGGAGGAGTGATGCTATGGTTCGGGTACCATACACCGGAGCATATTGAGAAGAGATGTCATGGGATGAGTACCATGGTTCGTAGTGAATGATGCTTGTGATTCTCTGGTTATCCGATCACGATTGGTGAGGTAGAGATTGGACGCTATGGGTTTTAGGCCTGTAGGCCATGATTGAATTTGGAGAGGCGTCCCTCGAGAGGGAAAGCGTGAGCCTATCAGAGTATTTTGGTAAGGAGTTAGAGGGAGAGGAGAATTTCGGTCTGAGTTGAGCAATCAGTCGATAGAGGAGAGGTCACCTTCTATGTGAGTGGTGCTATTTATGTTCGTGTGCGGAACATGAAAGGCCTGATGTTTTAGTTTTGGGTTTGGGGGTAAACCCTGCAGGTCGTTATTGATGATGATTTCTTCTAGAGTATCAGGTAGCATGTGTGCTGCGAGGCAGTGATTTGTCATGAGCAGATAGTCAGTTGGGACTGAGATAGTCGAGGACCACACTACACCTATTTGAGTATAGTAGGATGTATTATAGTGGTATCGGTGGGGAGTTCAGTCGAGTTTAACAGTGCAGAGAGTTTTCTATCTATGTTGGGTGTTGAATATGGGAGTGGGTCCCTGTTCTTGGGATGATCCCGGTGTTGGAGCGATGTTTGATGAGTTGAGGTGAGGGGTACAATGATTTTGTGGTTCGGTCTATGAGCCAGGGATGTTATTGAGCAGTTGAGTTGTTTGGTACTTGATTGGTACGAGATTTGGAACGACTAGAGGCAGTCGTGGCGAAAAGTTCTTGAGGAGTTCATCTGAGGATCAGAGTTATGAGATCGATTAATTTCCTTAAAGGGGATTATCGGGTGTTGCGTAGCACTTTCCAGGGGCAGGTGCGTTATTGCTGGTGGAAATAGTTCGTGAGGTTGTTGATGTGTCAGATAGTGATGGTTCGAACCCTAAGTCGGGGAGAACTGGGTGGTTTATTGAGAGAACCAGAGATTGGTGCAAGAGCGGTTAGGGGTTGGATGCAGAACCTGCGGCTTGAATTCATGAGATCAGGGTCATGGGTGATTAAGGAAGGTGCAGGGCGAGATAATGCATGTGATATATGTCTAAGAGAAGGATGGGTGTCTCCACGGCGGGTGGTCAACGATCAGGAATCTGATGGTGGTCAAAGTCGTCTCAAGTGGAAGGCTCGTAATGATGGTATGGGCAGTTGAGAACTTCTGGGTTGAGATATGGGTAGCCGATTATCGAGTAGCCCATTTCCCGGGCTAGGATGTGTATTCTTGCTTGAATTTTGAGTGGTAGTGGAAAGGGTTTCGGAGGATCATCAGTGTGTTCTGAAGGGTTAGCGCCTTCCTTGTATTCCAATTGAGTGTTTGGATGCACTGAAGTTGCGCATCGTGTGATATCAGAAATTATTATGGGATTCAAAGGAAATGTATTGTCGTGAGTGTATGGTATTGGGAGTAAAGGAATCAGTGGTTGTGGCAGGATCTTGTGATGTTCTGTTGGGATATTCTAAGGTATCCGGGTATGATACCTTTATTTCGGAGTTACTTGTAAATCTTGAGTTGAAACGATTTGTGGTGTATCACGTATCTACGGATCTAGTGGGAGCCCTTCGAGTATGGGCATCCAGGGAGATTATTAAGAGAATGGAACTTCGCAAGGGTGGGCATTTTGATATGTCGATTGCTTCCAGAGTCTGGAATGTGTATTCGAGCCGAGTATGGGTAGCTACCTGTGATAGTCTGCGGAGCATGAACTAGTGGAGTCAGAGAGTGTTGTGATACTGCGGGGAGCCGTAGTACTCACTAGTCAGAGGGTGTTGTGATACTGCGGGGAGTCGTAGTACTCACTAGTCAGAGGGTGTTGTGATACTGCGGGGAGCCGTAGTACTCACTAGTCAGAGGGTGTTGTGATACTGCGGGGAGCTGTAGTACTCACTAGTCAGAGGGTGTTGTGATACTGCGGGGAGCCGTAGTACTCACTAGTTAGAGGGTGTTGTGATACTGCGGGGAGCCGTAGTACTCACTAGATGGCAAGAGAATGTGATGATGGAATGATCTCCGATCAGTGTATGATGTGGAAGAGTTTTGGGCTTGAGTATCCCTAGTATTGAGTTCTGGAGCCTGGGTGTTGAACCGGGGGCGAGACTGGGGTCACCGTCTCTGTCGGGAGATGCGGTGAGATGCGCAAGGGATATGCGCAGCAGAAACCAGAGATTAGAGTTTAGGCGATCCTCGGTTGATTTGTATTTTCTCGCATGAGGAAAAGAGAATTTTGTGACTTGCGCGTCCCTGGGCCGGGATAGTGGTCACGGGGAGGAAGTTAGTGGGTTATTTGGATCATGATGATGTCTGAGGACACTTCAGAGCGAACGAGCGATTCAGACGCTCGAAGACATGCTTCGGGCATGTGTATTAGATCTCGGAGGGAGTTGCGGCACGTATTTATCTTTAGTTGAGTTATCCTATATCAACAGCCATCATTAGTGCATTTGTATGCCACCCTTTGAGCTGTTGTATGGGAGGAGGTGTCGGACCCTCATTTCTTGGGGAGAGGTAGCGCATGGACCCGAGGGCCCTTGCGAGCAGATCCAGCGCATGTGTGATGCATGGAGTAGTGGCAAGGTTGGCTAGTGGTTTCCCTGGGTAAGGGAAGAGAAAGGTATGTTACCCCCGGGGGGGGAGTGTTGGTTCATGGAAGTGAAAGTAGTAGTGAGAGTGGATGATTTGGAGTATGGTGGTTGAACATTGTGTCTGTGACAGTGGTATGGAATGACATCATGTTGGGATGTCTGCTGAGGACGCGGAAGGGGTTCCGTGAGAGTAGGGCCAAGAGTCTCAGGATGAATGCAGGGAGGGAGTCGGGGACTCCCAGCTTGATTCTGATCAGGGTATTGGATATGTACTAGTGGCTCATCCTGGGGGAATGTTTGAGGATATCATCAGTGTATCGAGTTTTCCAACCTGAGGGTGTTGGAGCTAGTTCAGCATGTGTATGTGATTGCAAGAGGAGAACTCATGAGAGTTGCTCTGAGAGTGAGAATGGGTCTCTCAGTCGTTCCGGAATGGATAAGGTGGGATTCGGATCGGGGATCCGATGGTTCATGGCTTTCTAGCCCTTATGGGTCGATCGGTTGTTGATATTTGGAGCGGTGATACATCTCGGGTAATTCTCGATTGTTGAGTGTGATTATCAGAGGGTACAGCCGGTGCCCGGTTTGAGACGGTGGTCAGGACACCGCAAGGAAAGAGGAAGTGAGTTCGAGTTTGATGGTTATGCTTTGATGAACCTGGTTCAGTTAGGGCCAGGTGGCGCGCCGTGGGAGTATTTTGTAGTTGAGTTGCCATAGGCTTCGAGGACGAAGCATAATTTAAGTGGGGGAGAATTGTAACATCCCGAAATATCAAGAGTAGAGTTGAAGGGCTAAAAGAGTAAGTTGTGAAAGAGTGACTCGGCGAGTCCATGGATGGACTCGGCGAGTAGAGTCGCGACTTGGTCGCGTGCTAAGTAGCCGACTCGGCGAGTCAGTGAGGAGGACTCGACGAGTAGGCGCTGATTGGAGAAAACCCTAATTCTCGGGGTTGAGCCCTATATAAAGAACATTATGTTTTCCTCCCAGCCTCCTTATCACCCCTTGAGCCCCAGGAAACCCTAAATCGCGGAGAAGCACCATTGTTGAGTGGATTGGGGCTTGGAGAAGTAATTGTTGAAGGAATTTTGGGAGATTGAAGGCTTGGAGCAAGGGGCTTTGCTTGGATTCGAATTACATTGCAGTTGGGGCATCTCTTGGAGGTAATATCTCGTTCTTGGGCTGTTATTATGTGTTTCTTCATTTTGGGGTTTGTGGGAACTTGTCTATGGATGTAATGGGAAGTCTAGAGGTTAGATCTGAGGTTGCTACCTCAGATCTGGAAGGGAGAAGAATCAGAGAGCATGAAAGTCCCTGTGTTGGAGTGTTTAGTGAAGCTTTCATGTTCCAAATCCTAGCCCAATGTGCAAATGGCCTAGATCTCTTTGGATTCACGTAAAGTTTGCCACTTTACGTGATGGATGAGTGGTAGGAGGCTAGATCTATGTTTTGTAGCAATTGCATGGCCTGGAATGCTTCTGAATGGATTCAGACCGGTGGTACTCGGCGAGTCACATGGGGGTACTCGACGAGTTGGATGAAGATGGCCTGGAACTCGGCGAGTTGTATGAACAACTCGGTGAGTAGGTTGATGATAGTCTTGGACTCGGCGAGTCTGTTCTTGGACTCGGCGAGTCTTGTCGAAGAGTCCCGATATTCCCTGGTTGAGTCGAGAATCGGTGAGTCAAGGGATGACTCGGTGAGTTGTGTGCGAGTGGACTCAGAGTTGTTGGACTCGGCGAGTCTCGGAGTGACTCGGCGAGTTAGGTCGCGGATTGAGTGAAGTTCTGATTATAGAAACTCGGCGAGTCATAGAGTTGACTCGGCGAGTAGGGTCAGTCAGGGGTTGACTTTGACTGAGGACTTTGATTTTGGCCAAGGGTTGACCGTTGACTTTTAGGGTTTGGTCAGCGATGTGGCCTTTGGGCCAAGAGAGGGGTAAAATAGTCTTTTACCCTTAAGAGGGTGCATTGAGAGGATTGATTCTAGTCTCGAGAGTTATAGTCATGAGAGTTTTGCCTTACGTGTTAGGCGGTGGCGAGTTCGAGATCCGAGTATGGAGATATCTGCTTTTGCTTGCCAGGTGAGTCTTCTCACTATACTTTACCTTGAGTAGGTAACCAGAGTTATGTGACAGAGTATTTCTATGCTATGTATGTTATGTGTTGTACTGCATTATTTCTATGTGATTTATGCTGTACATGTTTGCAGAGTTGGAACCGAAGGGTTCCTAGAGTTAGAACCGGAAGGTTCACAGAGTTAGAACCTGAGGGTTCACAGAGTTTGGGTGCACGGACCCATAGAGTTATAGCCTCGAGTGGCTTATATGTGTTATGTGTGTGGTATTTTGGGGAACTCACTAAGCTTCGTGCTTACAGTGTTTTGTGTTATGTTGTTTTCAGGTTTCTTTCAGTATCACGTTACGGCCCCGGCTTGATTGTACACACCAGAGCAAGAGTCATATTTTGGAGGGTCCTGGTTTTCTATGCAAGTGAAAATGGAGCTATGTTTTGTAATTTGATTATGAATGAGATTTTTAACAAGTGTTCTAAGAATAAAATGATTATTTAAAATGAAAATTTTGTCTTGAAATTTACGGTGTTACAGTAAGTCCTCTGAATTGAATCAAGAGATATGGAACATGGGATAACTGATGAAGACAGACATATAATTCTATTAAGCGATAAAGCAGGAAAGAGTTATCAAAGCAAACAAACTATCGCTAAGGAATGATTGAGGAACAACGCTGGAATGAGAATTTCTATAACGGATTTGGCTCAAGAAATACTCCCATAGTATTTCATGAGTCGCTGTGACGACGGCTCGTTGTTTGGGTATTGGTTAAGTTTTAGGCATGCCGCATACCGCAGTCACTCCCAAGCACATGTTGCCCGTGTCTCGAATGAATATAGTTGGCCAGGCTATATTGATCCTAGACACGACTACATAACTGGCCAGGTTTAACCGCAGCGTACAACACCCATTTACTTATGTTTTGTTCTATTTGTAGTTACAAATTTCGACGGTTAGGTATACTTGTATACTTTTGAAAATACTTATATTTTAAAGTATACTTTTTGTTCAGAGCACTTAGGACCCTTAGTGTTTATAGTCTTATACCATGTAAGGTTTGGTATACTAGTTCACTATAAACAAGGGCTCTGATACCAATCTGTCACACCCCGAAACCGAAGGCGGCAATGTTCTGGGGTGGAGGACGTCATTAATATCGCAACCAATGTACATGTAACGACCCAAAAATCACGACTAAAAATTTCTTTTAAAACATTACTAAAAATAGATTTATAAACAACGTATCATAATCAAACATAACTTTTGAGTATTAAATTCAAAACATAATAGCATTATCAGAGTCAAACATTCCCAGGCTAACTGACTATGGTGTGTGCTTTGCAATCTTCCCGAGCTCCTCTTTTGAAAACCGAGTACCTGAAACCAAAACTGAAAACCGTAAGCACGAAGCTTAGTGAGCTCCCCCAATCAACCACATACTACACAAAAACATATAAAGCACATATTGGGCCTTGCCCACTGCATCGGACCGAAGTCCGGACTAACTGGGACCTTGTCCCCTGCATCGGACCGAAGTCCGGGCTAACTGGGGCCTTGCCCCCTGCATCGGACCGAAGTCCGGACTAACTGGGACCTTGTCCCCTGCATCGGACCGAAGTCCGGGCTAACTGGGGCCTTACCCCCTGCATCGGACCGAAGTCCGGACTAACTGGGACCTTGTCCCCTGCATCGGACCGAAGTCCGGGCTAACTGGGGCCTTGCCCCCTGCATCGGACCGAAGTCCGGACTAACTGGGACCTTGTCCCCTGCATCGGACCGAAGTCCGGGCTAACTGGGGCCTTGCCCCCTGCATCGGACCGAGGTCCGGACTAACTGAACAGAACATAACATAAACATATCAACTAGCATGAACACACGTATACTGCATACTACTTCGGGCCGTAGCCCGGAACACATAACACATAAATCCTGTCTGAGCCACGAAGGCATCAAACATACTAACTACTATATCATCCGGAAACTACTGCTAGCTAAACGGGCCGGCATTGTGACCTTAGACCCGTTCCTACTGGAAGGAAACTCACCTGAACTGCTGAGCCCTGCTGATAGACTTCAGGCTGCTACTCGACAATCCCCTGAACCGCTGCTCCTCTAGCTCTCCGAGCTATCAATATACATATAACACTTAATCTGACAGTCAACTAAGTCGATTCTGGTCAAAGTCAACCTTCCAGGTCAACCCTACTCGCCGAGTCACCCTGCTGACTCGCCGAGTCTATAAATCCAGAGTCCTTCCACTCGCGACTCTACTCGCCGAGTCAGCCCCTGACTCGCCGAGTTTACTAATTCTCGATTCCTGTCCTGACCAACTCACTGAGTCCTGGCTCGACTCGCTGACTCGAGTCTTAACTCGAAGGGTTTGGGACCACTCGACCTGACTCGCCGAGTCTAAGAACAGACTCGCCGAGCACACGACAAACTTCATCCAACTCGACGAGTTGTTCATCCAACTCGCCGAGTTCATGCCCATCTTCATCCGACTCGACGAGCTGTTCATCCCACTCGTCGAGTTCCTCCTCATCTTCAAGCTACTCGCCGAGTCCACTCGAAGGACTCGTCGAGTCCACTGAGATCCACTTACATGCAGAGGACTTCCGAGTCATGCATGAGCTCCAAACTATAGATCTACCCTCCCCAAGCCTATTTCCCACGTAAAGTTGCAACCTTTACGTGTAGAGAGTGAGATCTAGGCAAAATACACCCATAGCTAGGGTTTAGGACCAAGAGACTCCAATTTCCACCCAATGGCTGATACTTTATGGGATTACATACCAAAATAAACATGGATCTGAGGTAGCAACCTCAGATCTGGACCCCAAGCTCAAGATTGGTCTTAAACATGGCTTAAAAGCCCCAAAACTCATAACCAAGGAAAAATATGGAGGAGAGAAACGAATTGATACCTTCCAATGCTCTGAAATGCTTCCCAAACTTCAGATCCAAAGCCACTCCCTGATGCTTCAAGGATTCCCACTCCTTCTTCTTCCTTAAACCCACTCAAAAATGGCTAGAAGCTTGAATGAACACAATGGGGGCTTAAGGTGCGGCGTTCTGGGTGCAAGAGGCTGTAAAGGAGCCCTAGGAAGAAGATTAAGATGCTTAAATAGGCTCCAAGCCCCGGATTTAGGGTTTTCCTCGCACAGACCAGACTCGCCGAGTCCACTTGGCCGACTCGTCGAGTTGGTCACTTTCTTATCGACCCGGATCCCGCTCCGACTCGCCGAGTCCTTCCTTTGACTCGTCGAGTCCCTCTTAAATTTAGGGTTTCCTTTACTTTCTTGGCTTTCAAAATCCTGGGTGTTACAACTCTCCCCCACTTAAACTGAACTTCGTCCTCGAAGTTTACCATGGTCAACTGCCTGCGAACTGCCTCCAACTCTTTGTCTGGAAAATCCCTCACCCTTTTGCCCATCACTCCGGCCACTCACAGTGCCGATCACTACCGATAGAACATACTAAATCCTTCTCTTTCCCATAATCTCCTCAACGTTACTTCCTCCGACTGAAAATCCTGCTGCCTCCCATCCGCCTACCGGATGTACTGAGACTACTCTGGTCTAACCAATCTCCCTATATCTGAGTTACCGGACTCCCACCGGTCACTACACTCCATCGCAAACTCCTAGTCTCTTTCAGCGACTCCTAAAGATACTTCGATTATCTATAACTGTTCTATCCATCCTGCCGCTCATACCGAAACGATGTTGCTGGAACCAGCTTGCTTTTATCCCACCTGATTACTCATCTCCTACTTACTTGAGCCTTTCCTCCTGAATGAAAAGCTACCTGCCTAGCCATCCCTACAAATCACTTATACTCGGCAAAAGGCTCAACTGATCCTGCTGAGAGGGACTTGCCAACTCCAAATCAACCAACTATACCGTCAGCACTTGCATTCCAACGCAAAAACAATACTGACCCAGAACCCTGAAACCTTCCAAACACTGAACTGCCTGCAATACCGAACATGCCTGAAACACTAAACTGCCCGAAATGCTGAACCGACTGAGACGCGGAACGGCCTGAAACACTGAACTGACTGAAACACTGAGCTGCCTGAAACACTGAACTCCAACCCAACTGTGGAGTCAAGGGACTCCTCGCTTAGTCTCTTCCACGACTTCTGAACGAAATCTTCCTCTAGGACTAGTTTCCACTAGCTATTCTGTCACTGTGGCTCTCGCAACCTTCCGATCCAACCGATCGGATCCATACGTCACATCCTGACATCATCAATTCCACAACTTACAACATATTGGCTCCCAGACTGACGGTAGCCCACAACATACCCGAACCCCAATGGTCCACTGCGACTCTGATCTCATAACGGATGTGACGATCCAAAGTCCAAATTGCTAACCTAGCCGTAACTGATCCCTTTGGGAAATCCGAAACCTAACCCGTGGATTCCCATATCCTCACTGCTGCACCCGAACTGGTGGGTACAACTGCTTCCCGCGTCTAACACGCGCTCATGCTACCTACCAATCTGATAAAAGGCTGCGACTACGCTTGCGGACTTACAACTCTCTAATACTATCTGGTTGCTAGTGGATGCTACGGCTACCCCCGCAGACTTACAACACTACTACTGCTATCTGACTGCTAGTGAATGCTACGGCTACCCCCGCAGACTTACAACACTACTACTGCTATCTGAATGCTAGTGAATGCTACGGCTACCCCCGCAGACTTACAACACTACTACTGCTATCTGACTGCTAGTGAATGCTACGGCTACCCCCGCAGACTTACAACACTACTACTGCTATCTTGAGAACATCCTGACTGTCCCTAGTCCCGCTAGTCATTCCTCATCCCGATTTCTAAAAAAAACAGTCCTTAGACTTTGAATTCTGCATCATTCTCGACATCTTATATCCTTGATATACTTAGCGCTTCGTCGAGGAATCCTTCGGCTTGGTTCCCAAACCAACCGTCTACTAATCCGGATACAAGAAGCTATTGTTGGGAAGTTTCCAACCTCCCAAGTCCTGAATCTACGCAACCTGCATGCCGCCTCAGACACTGGCTACTAATACGAAAACATCTCTTGTTACCCGTTCTCAGGATCTTCATTCCGACTCTCATGCGTCCGACAGGTGGTCCTCCAATCTTGGATTTCCCAACCAGCTTCTAACCATCTCGATTACATGCACTAACTGCTGGGAAAAGTTCTCGAACTCCTAATTCTGAACTTCTCAATCCATCCATCACTGTGCTACTACCATTTCTTCTTAGAGGTCGCGCACTCATTCTGAGTCTACGAGAATCTTATCCATATATACCCGGAGGGTTCTCCCCCACTTCGATCCTGCTTACCCCTTGCCGCTTCACACTCAAAAGAGATCCCGATCTTTGCTGCCATTCCATAATCATTCTGCTAAGGAACCCAAGCCTGCCATAGCTAGGGATCTAACCAATCCATCCCAACACTAACCACTCCGAACTAGCGAAACGAACTAAATCTCTCCCAACCTTGCTACGGTTACTGCATCCTCCGAAACCTTCTTCATAAGAGCACATCCCCTAACTACCAACCAATTATCCAAGGTATGCAAATGGCATATAACATAATCACAAACAAGCCACACTAACACCACACATAAGCTTATTGATATCAATGCAGCAACATAGCAATAATGTTGTGAATAATAAAATAGAGGGAAAAGAATCATACCTGCAACCTGCTCTGAAGGATCCTCAAATCCCTCTGATTTTCGAACTCTACTATGACAATGAGGCTGTCCCAACTGCTGAACGGGGCAGTTCACCCTAACATGGCCAGGCTGATGACAACGATGGCATAACTCTACTTCTACTGTGCATTCCTGACGTTTGTGACCCTTCCATCCGCATCTGCCACACTTAGACTTGCTGCGCACGCCAGCTCGTGCTCCCTTCTTCCTCGTGCAACTATCTCGACCTTGCGGGCCTCTGACACCCACGATGACAGTGTCCGACTGCCCATCTTGCCAACCTAGACCGGAAGACCGCTTCCTCTTCCTAAGCTGACTATCCGAGCCAATCTCCCGCTCATGGGTCATAGTGACCATTTCACCCATTGCCTGGACAGCTGAGGTCCGCCTTTCAATCCCGTCGACCACACTATCGGTGATACGCCCAATGGTGTTTGGTAACTCTTCCTGGAGAGCCCGCGAAACCTCTGCAGCAATCCAATCCTGCAGGGAACCCTCTTGGGGGTAAGGTGGACCACTCACTCCCGACCCCGGATGACAAGTGCTAAAAATGGGACTCCCCTTCCTGATGGATCCCTGGGATCCATGAGAATCGGGCTCTAGATGAGCCCCAAACTGTCCTGAAACTGCCCCGGCCCCTAAGGCCTTAAGATGACTACCCATGAGCTCCACAATGGCCTCTCTAACTGAACCGAAAATCACTGGAGTCTGATCAATGATGTTGCGCATAATCTCTGCGGAAATGAAATCCCTCATCTGATCATCAAGCTGCCCGGCTCCAAAACCCGAGCTAGATCCCTCCTCGACGCCTGAATTGCTAACTGGTAGCTCGCGCAATGTCACCATGCTGAAAATATAACAAAATCCTGATCAATTAACACACTATTGCTGAGGGATTTCTCACTCACTACACCATTCCTGGTTTCGTCTTGGCCCCTCTTGAATCGAGTACGGATCCTCTGCTTTCAGTAGTATGGGCCCCTACTACCTTCCACATCTATCCGTACTTTCCCCAAGAGTTACCTCAACTCCACCAAGTCCCCTTTACTCTTCTACTGATCTCTGCTACTCTCATCCTAGGCTTGCCCTAGGGAACCTCTGACTCTACCCACACAGTCCTCAGCTGCTGAAGGCCTCCTAGTAATGCCAATTAGTCACCACCCGAATACCATCACATGTGACGAGGCTCAGATAATCCTTTAAGTAAAAGACTCGTCCCTACAACGGTTGGACTCAAACGAGAGCTGCGCAGTAGGGCCAAATCCAACACTCTGAGATTATTCAACCCTGATCACATGTGATGAAACGTATTCACCTAATGGCTAACTCTCATCACTCAGAGTCCCACAAAGCACAAAGCAAGCAGCATTCAGATAAGGGAAACATACTCAGGCAAAACAATTCTCATAACAAGAAACTGCACTAACATATAATGCTAAGCTCATACTATCAGGCATAACCTACACAGGCTATCCTATTACTGTCTACTCATTACTAGCATGCAATTCTCATCAAGCTGGAACACATAAAGCAGGCACATAAGGCATCATCCTAGATCCTTAGTCCTATTCTAGCATGCTGTTCTACTGAAGCTGGAACTGAAACTGAAACTGAAACTGATACTGAAACTGATACTGATAATCATAATATAACTTGTATGGGTAAATTGGGAATACTTACTTGAGCTCGGCTGATTGCATGCACCACACCCTTTTCTCTTTTCAAAACATTTTTGTTTTTTTTTTTTTTTTTTTTTTTTTTTTTTTTTTTTTTGCTTTTTCTAAAATTGTTTTATTTTCTCAAAATTCTTTTGTAATTACGATTTTTCTTTTGAAACTATATACCACTTCCTTAGTTTGAGTTCAGACACACTCAGGAGTGCGCCCGAATCCCTCAAACCAAGGCTCTGATACCAACTTGTAACGACCCAAAAATCACGACTAAAAATTTCTTTTAAAACATTACTAAAAATAGATTTATAAACAACGTATCATAATCAAACATAACTTTTGAGTATTAAATTCAAAACATAATAGCATTATCAGAGTCAAACATTCCCAGGCTAACTGACTATGGTGTGTGCTTTGCAATCTTCCCGAGCTCCTCTTTTGAAAACCGAGTACCTGAAACCAAAACTGAAAACCGTAAGCACGAAGCTTAGTGAGCTCCCCCAATCAACCACATACTACACAAAAACATATAAAGCACATATTGGGCCTTGCCCACTGCATCGGACCGAAGTCCGGACTAACTGGGACCTTGTCCCCTGCATCGGACCGAAGTCCGGGCTAACTGGGGCCTTGCCCCCTGCATCAGACCGAAGTCCGGACTAACTGGGACCTTGTCCCCTGCATCGGACCGAAGTCCGGGCTAACTGGGGCCTTGCCCCCTGCATCGGACCGAAGTCCGGACTAACTGGGACCTTGTCCCCTGCATCAGACCGAAGTCCGGGCTAACTGGGGCCTTGCCCCCTGCATCGGACCGAAGTCCGGACTAACTGGGACCTTGTCCCCTGCATCGGACCGAAGTCCGGGCTAACTGGGGCCTTGCCCCCTGCATCGGACCGAGGTCCGGACTAACTGAACAGAACATAACATAAACATATCAACTAGCATGAACACACGTATACTGCATACTACTTCGGGCCGTAGCCCGGAACACATAACACATAAATCCTGTCTGAGCCACGAAGGCATCAAACATACTAACTACTATATCATCCGAAAACTACTGCTAGCTAAACGGGCCGGCATTGTGACCTTAGACCCGTTCCTACTGGAAGGAAACTCACCTGAACTGCTGAGCCCTGCTGATAGACTTCAGGCTGCTACTCGACAATCCCCTGAACCGCTGCTCCTCTAGCTCTCCGAGCTATCAATATACATATAACACTTAATCTGACAGTCAACTAAGTCGACTCTGGTCAAAGTCAACCTTCCAGGTCAACCCTACTCGCCGAGTCACCCTGCTGACTCGCCGAGTCTATAAATCCAGAGTCCTTCCACTCGCGACTCTACTCGCCGAGTCAGCCCCTGACTCGCCGAGTTTACTGATTCTCGATTCCTGTCCTGACCAACTCACTGAGTCCTGGCTCGACTCGCTGACTCGAGTCTTAACTCGAAGGGTTTGGGACCACTCGACCTGACTCGCCGAGTCTAAGAACAGACTCGCCGAGCACACGACAAACTTCATCCAACTCGACGAGTTGTTCATCCAACTCGCCGAGTTCATGCCCATCTTCATCCGACTCGACGAGCTGTTCATCCCACTCGTCGAGTTCCTCCTCATCTTCAAGCTACTCGCCGAGTCCACTCGAAGGACTCGTCGAGTCCACTGAGATCCACTTACATGCAGAGGACTTCCGAGTCATGCATGAGCTCCAAACTATAGATCTACCCTCCCCAAGCCTATTTCCCACGTAAAGTTGCAACCTTTACGTGTAGAGAGTGAGATCTAGGCAAAATACACCCATAGCTAGGGTTTAGGACCAAGAGACTCCAATTTCCACCCAATGGCTGATACTTTATGGGATTACATACCAAAATAAACATGGATCTGAGGTAGCAACCTCAGATCTGGACCCCAAGCTCAAGATTGGTCTTAAACATGGCTTAAAAGCCCCAAAACTCATAACCAAGGAAAAATATGGAGGAGAGAAACGAATTGATACCTTCCAATGCTCTGAAATGCTTCCCAAACTTCAGATCCAAAGCCACTCCCTGATGCTTCAAGGATTCCCACTCCTTCTTCTTCCTTAAACCCACTCAAAAATGGCTAGAAGCTTGAATGAACACAATGGGGGCTTAAGGTGCGGCGTTCTGGGTGCAAGAGGCTGTAAAGGAGCCCTAGGAAGAAGATTAAGATGCTTAAATAGGCTCCAAGCCCCGGATTTAGGGTTTTCCTCGCACAGACCAGACTCGCCGAGTCCACTTGGCCGACTCGTCGAGTTGGTCACTTTCTTATCGACCCGGATCCCGCTCCGACTCGCCGAGTCCTTCCTTTGACTCGTCGAGTACCTCTTAAATTTAGGGTTTCCTTTACTTTCTTGGCTTTCAAAATCCTGGGTGTTACAGTACATAGTAAGTGTAGTAAACACAAAACATTACATTACATAGAATTATTACATTTGTTTGAAATCAAAGTGTTACAAGTGTTATACATATATATCATTTGAAAAAAAGTTAAGACGAGTCTGATAAGCGCTCCGTCATCTCCAAAAGATCGCGGGTACCAGTCTAATGTGGACCTGAGAATAAAACAGTTTAAAAATCAGCATAAAGTTGGTGAGTACATAAGAGGTTTGTTTTATGAAAATGTACAAGGTTCCTTTGGTTTTCCGAAAAAGTTTGTATTCCAAGAAAATCCCATATTTTCTTATAATTATAGTTTAGTTATCCGTTTGTTATATGATCCGGTTATGAACAATTTGTTATCCCAGGAAAAACCCTTATTATCCTTAAAAGTTAAGTTTAGTTATCCATTAGTTACACGGTCTAGTTAAGAACAGTTCAGTTATCCCAGGAAAAACCCTTATTTTCCTAAAAGTAAAGTTTGTGTTTGGTTATCGAATCCAAATGTAATGAACAAGTATCTACCATACTTAAAATGTTTGCGTGAAGTTTCCTGAAAGTCTAGTTATCCTTCAAATGTATGTTAGTTTTAACACGTATATAAAACTATTGTGAGGAAAGTAAACTAATTCTTCAGGTTATTAGCTTACTAAATTTATTATTACCCACAAGTAAATCTCCGTAATCTAAATTGTGAGTTCCATAACCATACGATAGACTAAAAATGGCAATAAGTAGTCCATTATCCATTTATGACTTTCGTCACCCTTGAACCTTTCGGATCGACTGTAGCTAGCAGCCAGGTGCGGGGTAGTCAGCCCCATATAGATCTATACACTCAAGTCACGCTCTCCCTTCAGGAGATTCTTGTTACAGGGGCAGTCCTCCACTCGCGTATCTCTGTGGAGTGTTTCTGAGGACGTGTCTCCAATTTTTAAGAATAACAAATTTACAAGTAATAATAGGGAATAATCTTGTTACAAACAATGATCCTCCACTCGTGTATCTCTGTGGAGTGTTACCGAGGATAAATCAAATGTACTAATCTAACGCTTTTAATAGTGATGACACGGAACAAATCATTTGTGAGATATAAAACATGACAGTTTATAAAGAGTTTCACAAACAGTTTGAAAACTCACTATATTGGTTAAACGGTTGGTTAATATTGTTTCCATTGCTAAACGCATACGGAATGTGAAACAATTCAAAATATATAATAAGTTTAATTACAAGTTATCCTTGTACTTTTCCTTGTATTCCCCCCTGAAAACATCGAAAACATTGAAAAAGGGTAGGGGTATGAACTCACAAGTCGCAGAATGTGTTGGTTTGGATGCTAAACATCATTTCGGGGCTTGAACACGTGCGAGGTTCCTATGTAATATGAAAAGATAAACATTTTTATCTAATTAGGCTTTGAACTACTAATTAGTTGAGGATATACCCTTGTAGTCGCGAAAACACTTCATTTTAAGTGTTTGGAGTGACCTGGGTGACATCTATGGACATATATGGCTTGGATATGGAGTTTACTCTTCAAGAGTAAACTCCCAAGAGAGTTTACGGCCCTAATGACCCATTCCCCATGAGTTTACGGCCGTAAACTCACGGTAGGGTGTTCTAGGGTGCTAAATGGTCTTATATCACTTGGGAAAATTAGGTAGGATCAAATCTAGGGTATATGGATGGATTAAGCCAACATATGGACCATCTAATGGAGTTTACGGTAGTAAACTAAGAGTTTACGGCCGTAGGCTCCCCCACACACCTTCCTTTTTTGTTTTGGTGGTTCTAGGTCACTACAAGTGTTTCTAGCTATATCTACAAGCCATAGAATGAATTTAAGACACCAATTGACCCATTTATACGAGTTTACGGCCCAGGAACCCATCTTTGGGGGGTTTACGGCCGTGAACTCCTAAGGGAGTAGTTTTTAGCATGTTTAAGGCCCTTAAATTGATTGCGGTTGCTTCTAGACTTCATTATAAGGCTTATGGTGTGTTTAAGTTGCATCTTTACACTTTAAAATGAGTTTACTCCCCATGAATTGTTGTTTACGGTCCAAGCATATGCTTGGGCTGTAAACTCATGTTTACACCCTAAATGATGATTTCAAGGTGTTCCAAGTCCATTCCAATAAGTCCTTAAGCCATATCTAAGGTCTAGATGTGGTTAGGAACGGTTTTAAGGCTCAAAATCCCATTTTGCATGTGTTCACGGCCTAAGGCTGTTCCAGGGCTGTAAACACATGTTTATGGTCCTATTTCATATATTAATCACGAATTTGAAGGCTAAGGATGTTATACTATGAGCTAGGATTGTTACCTTGAAGATTTGGAGCTTGAATTTGATGATTTTGGAACCTAGAACTTGGATTGACGAGAGAGAGTAGAAAGAGATTGGAAAAGGCTTCAAATGAGGCTCTCTCAACTTTATATATGCTTAAAGTTTGAGACAGGGTGGAATTCTACCCTATACTGATGTTAAGCGAGGCTTTTGGTCGCACCCACTTAAGTTGTCTTAATCCGATATGGTTGAAACTAAAATTTTTCTAATTACTAGATTGGGGCGTTTTCATGAGTTTCTAATGTGTTTGGACAACCATTAAGTCATAATATCGAACTCAAAATTAACGACTTAATTTAGAAACGAAACGGAAACTATTCAAAACGACGAATTTTTAATAACGGAACGGGTTACGATGACGGAACGAAGTTCGGGTTGTCACACCTCAAACCACGGCGAAATCCATGGACATCCCTGGGAATGCACCTACAAGGACTTCATGAACGCCAAACCCAAAAGATTTAATGGAACTAGTGGGGTTATGGTGTTAAGACAATGGATTGAAAAGATGGAATCAGTCTTTGAAATCTGTGCTTTCCTGGAGGGCAACAAGGTCAAGTTTGTAACTTGTACCTTCTCTGATAGAGCACTAACATGGTGGAACGGCCATGTTAAGTATCTGACTATAGTGGTGGCATATTCCATCAGTTGGGAACATTTGAAGGGCATGCTGATGAGAGAGTACTGTCCTCGAGGTCAAATACAAAAACTCGAGCAGGAACTATGGGGTCTATAAGTGGTTGGATCCGACATATCAACCTAGACAAATAGGTTCTGTGATCAGGCAATCCTATGCCCTGATATGGTTGCTCTCGAGAGCAAGAAGATAGAGAGATATATCTGGGGACTATCGCACCAGATCTAGTCAAGTGTGTTAACTTCCAAGCCTGTCACTTTCCATAGTGCCAAGGAGCTGGCACAATCTCTCATAGATCACGGGAAACAACAGAACCCAACAATCGCTGCACCCGGACAACAAAAGGTCAACAACATCAAGAAGGGGTGGAACAAGAGGAAAAGAGGGGCTTCGCAAGAATCCTCCAAGAGACAACAACTTGTGGCAATCAATGCTGCCACGGTAAATCCCATTGTCCCTACGAACCCCTTACCAGCAAAAACTTATGCTGGAACTCTCCCGATGTACAACAAATGCAACTTCCACCACCACGAACCTTGCAAGGACATGCAGTGCTCTAACTGCAACAGGAAGGGGCATACAGCCCGTTTCTGCAAGACTCCAACAGCTCAGGCCGCCCAGGTTCCTAATGTCGGTATGGGCCAAGCTTGCTATGGTTGTGGAGAAGTGGGCCAATATAAGAGGAACTTCCTTAAAGCGGGGATGGATGGAGAAGCAGGAAGAGTTATGGCCTTGGGCCACGAGGAAGCGATAGCTAATCCTACGGTACTTACTGTTACGTTTCTCCTCGATAACTCATATGCTTGCATACTTTTCGACAGTGGAGCAGAGAAAAGTTTCGTAAGTCATAAATTTGCACACATTCTTAAACAAAAACCATGTGCATTAGATAATTCATTCACGGTAGAAATGGCTAACGGGAAAACAGAGAGTACTAACTGATGGGTTTTGAGCATTCTAACACTTCCTAAGTGTACATGCAACCCTAATAACCTTGGATCTATGTTTGTCTAATTATCATGCAAAGTTGAATTCCAAGGTTATATTCCTATCTAGCACACATGGGGAACAATTTTAACTTGAATCATAGATAGAATAACTTACCTTGTTGTTGCTTGTGTTCCTTGAAACCTTGTGAGCCTAGCACCCCAAGTGTGATGCCTCAAATGCTTCACACAACACCAAATGCTCTTGGAAAGACTCTTGAGATAACACACACTTCAAAATCGGCCAAGCCCTCTTGTTTCCTTAGTAGTAGTGCCGATTTAGGTGGAGAATATGCTTCTTATATAGTGTTGACACATCTAGGGTTACACCATGTAAACCCTAATGTGTCATGACTCTTCATTTCCATGACCCATGGGTTTGTAACTCCCATGGAGCATCCATGGAGCATCCTATGGGTAGAACCCAACTTGATAATCCATGGAGCCTCTTAGCCCACTATACAAGATATGGATGATTTACACAATCAACCCATATATTTAATTAGTTATCCTTTGATCACTTAATTAATTCCAAATTAATTCTTTGATCAACTAATCAAATAATATTATTAATATATTAGAACTTATAATATATTAATAATCTCCAAGTGTTATTTCTCTCATTTAGTCTATCCAATTGCATGGTGCCATGCAACCCAAATGGACCATGCCGGGTCGGGTCAAGTACAAGCCCGAAATAGTTATGGACTTAGACACCTTATCCAACAGTCTCCCACTTGGATAAGTCTAATAACTATATCTCTAGTACTTCAGGAACCGACCGGCAATCGTAGCTCTTTACAAGGTTTCTCGAAACTTGAGAAGATGATGGTACGCCATTTAAGATAAGTGATCATATAATCCTCCGTTCTAGATATCAGCCGGACAAATACATGGAACATAGTCTTGCTTATTGTCCAGCATTTGTTTCTCGATTTCCGATTTGTTTGACATAGAACTTAATTGAACACATCAACTTAGTTCTGACCGGGCCCGGTACATGGGTCAAAACAAAATCATCGAGGGGCCCAGATATCAGCTTCTAATCCAAGAAGGAACAGATAAACTTCGACTCATATGTTTGTTCTACCACTCATTGAATTACACACAAAAGTACGTTTTATAACATCGAGTTACCAATGCGGTTTCGTACAGTCAATGCATAACCAACTTGTAAGTAACAAATCATATCTCTAGGTTTGAAGACTTATATGATATTACCGTCTCACGATCACTCGAGATAGAATTCCATGAAGTGATTCCAGTGAGCGTGGGTTGAGTCCAATGCTCAGAACTTATGAGCACTCATGATTGTTGTAGCCTTGTCCAACACCTTGGACCTCTACAACCCATCATGACAGTCTTGATTCATACCTACTTCCGACATATGACCGACTGTGGAGGTTTGAATAATATGTTACACCAAACAAAATTATTCTGGAAGTCAAAACATGCAAAAGAAATATAGTAAACGATTGACAAGAGATAGCAACACTTTACCCATAAATAAAACACCTTTTATTCATCATCAAATGTCAATTACACTTTACAAATTTCTGGGTTATCTAACTACTAAAACTTATATCATCCTTCAGCCCTATGCTCCGAGCATGCTGGAGATGCTTAACCCTACTCAGTCCCTTCGTGAGGGGATCTGCTGGGTTCTCATCCGATGATACCCTCTTTGCCACGAGGAGTCCTTCTTCGATCCGATGTCTAATGAAATGGTATTTTCTGTCGATGTGTCTAGATCTCCCATGATCCCTTGGTTCCTTGGCTAAGGCAACAGCACTTTCACTATCACAGAAAATTTCCATTGGCTCTTTAATAGCTGGTACAACTCCAAGGTCTCCAATGAAGTTCTTCAGCCATATCGCTTCCTTTGCTGCTTCACTAGCTGCAATATACTCTGATTCACAAGTAGAATCAGCCACTGTCTCTTGCTTGGAACTCTTCCAAGAAATTGCTCCTCCGTTTAGGGTAAAGACCCAGCCCGACTGAGAGCGGAAATTATCCCTATCAGTCTGGAAGCTAGCATCACTATACCCAACAACTCTCAAGTCATCACTCCCACCGAGGGTAAGGACCCAGTCCTTAGTCCTTCGTAGGTACTTGAGAATATTCTTTACCGCAGTCCAGTGTGCCTTGCCAGGGTTCGCCTGATACCTGCTAACCATGCTCAAGGCAAAAGCTACATCGGGTCGAGTACACGTCATAGCATACATGATCGATCCTACAGCCGAAGCGTAAGGTGTTCGACTCATTTCTGCTATCTCAGCCTCAGTGCTAGGGCTTTGTGTCTTACTCAACCTGGTGTTACTCTGGATGGGTAACTCTCCTTTCTTGGAGTCCTGCATGCTGAATCTCTTCAGCACCTTATCCAAGTAGGTACTCTGACTAAGTCCAATTAGTCTTTTACTCCGATCTCTCAAGATTCTTATCCCTAGAATATAGGCAGCTTCACCAAGGTCCTTCATAGCGAAACACTTCCCAAGCCAGGACTTTACTTCCTGCAGGGTTGGAATGTCGTTTCCTATGAGTAGTATGTCATCCACATACAATACCAAGAAGCTAACTATACTCCCACTAGCCTTGACATACACACAAGATTCATCTTCACTCCTAGAAAAGCCAAATTCCTTGACCTTTTCATCAAAGCAAAGATTCCATCTGCGAGGTGCTTGCTTCAATCCATAAATGGATTTCTCAAGCTTACACACTCTATTAGGGTACTCGTTGCTGACAAAACCCTCTGGCTGACTCATGTAAACATCTTCAGCCAACTTCCCATTAAGGAAAGCGGTTTTGACATCCATCTGCCATATTTCATAGTCATGAAACGCAGCTATGGCTAACAGAACCCGAATAGACTTAATCTTGGCTACCGGAGAAAAGGTCTCATCATAGTCCACTCCAGGAATTTGAGAGAAGCCCTTTGCAACCAGTCTAGCCTTATAAGTGTGTACTTTACCATCCATGTCGGTCTTCTTCTTGAAGACCCATTTGCACCCTACTGTCTTACGACCTGGTACATTTTCAACCAAGTTCCAAACTTGATTGTCATGCATGGATTGTATCTCGCTATCCATAGCCTCTTTCCATTTAGCAGACTCGAGGCCTGCCATGGCTTCCTCGTAGCTGTTAGGGTCATCTTGACTTACTAGTGTCTCATCACTAATAAGTGTCTCACCTTCTACAGTAATATGGAATCCATAGTAATGCTCAGGTGCACTCCTAACTCTCGTGGAACGTCTCAGAGGTACAGATTTGTCAATTGGCTCAACAGGAGTTTCCTCCTCAAGTTGAGGGCTAGAGTTTGAAGTTCCTTCACCGCTTGATTCTTCAAGATCAATTTGCCTCCCACTGTCTCCTTGGCTTATAAACTCTCTTTCTCGAAAGACTCCTCTTCTTGCTACAAAGACCACATTGTCACTAGGTCTGTAGAAGAGGTAACCAAAGGAATGCTGTGGGTAGCCGATGAAAATACACCTCTCGCTTCGAGGTTCAAGCTTATCATGAGTCTCGCGTCTCACGAAAGCCTCGCAACCCCAAATCTTGATGTGGTCTAGTTTAGGTACTTCACCAGTCCACATCTCGTGAGGAGTTTTGGCAAATTTCTTTGTAGGGACTAGATTGAGGATATGGGCGGCAGTCTCTAAGGCATACCCCCAGAATGAGATTGGTAGCGTAGCTCGACTCATCATGGAACGAACCATATCTAACAAGGTTCGATTACGCCTCTCAGCCACACCATTCAACTGTGGTGTCCTGGGAGGTGTCAATTGTGAGACTATCCCACATTCCCTTAGATAGTCGAGGAACTCTGAACTAAGATACTCACCACCACGATCGGATCGAAGCATCTTAATGTTCCTGCCCAATTGATTCTCGACTTCCTGTTTAAATTCCTTAAACCTCTCGAAAGTCTCTGACTTATGCTTGATCAAGTAGACATATCCATATCTACTATAATCATCAGTAAAAGTCAAATAATAACGATTAGCATCCCTTGTGGCATGTTTGAATGGTCCACACACATCCGTGTGTATAAGGTCCAACAAACCTTCACCCCTCTCACATGAACCTGTGAAGGGTGACTTTGTCATTTTTCCAAGTAAGCATGATTCGCAACTATCATCTGACTTTAGGTCAAACGATATGTAGGTTGTACTTTAACATTAGATGGCCATACCTTCAAGATAGACCTCATGCCGGTCCTAATTAAATGTTTCGACGTTATCATCGGCATGGATTGGTTGAGTCTTCTTCGCGCCGACATCATGTGCTTTGAAAAAGCAGTTCGTCTTAACCTCCCTACCAACGAAACCTTAGTTATCTATGGCAACAAACCTAGTACGAGCCTTCACATCATTTTGTGCATCTAAGCCCAGAAGTGCTTGCGAAAGGAATGTCATGCATTCCTCGCACACGTCGTCGACACGAGTCAAAAAATGAAAGACATTTAGAACATCCCTGAAGTACATGACTTTCCCGACATCTTCCCAGAAGAACTTCCCGGATTACCACCAAAACGCCAAGTCGAGTTCAAAATCGACTTAGTGCCAGGAGCTACTCCCATAGCCAAATCTCCTTATCGTCTGGCACCGGCCGAGATGCAGGAACTTTCCAGTCAGCTTAACGAACTCCTCAAGAAGGGATTCATTAGGCCAAGCTTCTCACCATGGGGAGCACTGGTCTTGTTCGTCAACAAGAAAGATGGATCGTTTCATATGTACATCAACTATAGAGAACTCAACAAGCTTATCATTAAAAATCATTTTCCTGTGCCCTGCATTGACGATTTATTTGATCAACTTCAAGGAGCCAACTACTTCTTGAAGATAGATCTATGATCCGGATATCACCAACTACGAGTGTTAGAGGAGGATGTTCCCAAGACAGCCTTCCGAACTCGTTATGGACACTACGAGTTTATGGTGATGCCGTTCGGATTAACTAACGGGCCCGCGGTACTCATGGATCTGATGAATAAGGTGTGTTGTCCTTACTTGGATCAGTTCATCATTGTTTCATTGATGACATACTTATCTACTCTCGTAGTAAGGAGGAACATAGTCAACATCTCCGTAGATTCTTAGAAACATTGCGAGCGGAGAAGCTCTATGCGAAGTTCTCCAAGTGCGAATTTTGGATCCGACTAGTCGAATTCTTGGGCCATGTTGTTAGCGAAGAAGGAATACACATGGACCCTTCCAAAATCAAGGCCATTAAGAACTGGTCAGCACCGAAGACACCTACATAAATTCGTCAATTTCTAGGTCTCGCTGGCTACTATCGCAGGTTCATTCATAACTTCTCCCGCATAGTGAAACCTCTTACAACACTGACCCAGAAGGGCGTGGCCTTTGACTAGGAAGAGAAGCAGGAGAAAGTATTCCAAAAGCTCAAACGAGCCTTGTGCACCGCACCAATACTATCCCTCCCCAAAGGGATAGAAGACTTCGTTGTCTATTGTGACTCATCAAATCAAGGACTCGGATGTGTTCTGATGTAGCGAGGTAAAGTCATAGCCTATTCCTTGAAACTGCTGAAGACACATAAGGTTAACTACACAACCCATGATCTTGAGCTAGGAGCAGTTGTGTTTGTTCTGAAGATCTGGAGACACTACCTATATGGTACAAAGACCACGATCTTTACAGACCACAAGAGTCTACAACACATTTTCGACCAGAAGGAGCTCAACCTGAGACAACGATGGTGGGTCGAGCTACTTAGCTATTACAAGTGTGAAATTCGTTATCATCGGGGTAAAGCCAATGTAGTAGTCGACGCCTCTAAGTCGGAAAGAATATGTTGGTCGTAGAGTCAAATCTTTGACTCTAACTATCCATTCACACTTGTCCACGCAAATTAAGGAGGCTCAGCTCGACGCTTTGAAACCTGAAAACGTAGCAGGTGAGTCCCTTAGAGGGATGGATAAGAACTTGGAAGTCAAGGGTGGCGGAGCCTTATAACTCATGGATCATATCTGGACACCAAAACACGGTGGCTTCAGAGACTTGGTCATGACCGAGGCTCACAACACTCGTTATTCCGTGCACCCGGGATCAAATAAGATGTATCTGGATCACAAAAAGTTATACTGGTGGCCTAACATGAAAGCAGATATTGCTACCTTCGTAAGTAAGTGCCTTACTTGCGCGAAGGTAAAGGTCGAATACCAGATACCCTCCGGTCTTCTACAGCAACCGGATATACCAGAATGGAAGTGGGAACGGATCACTATGGACTTCATAACCAAGTTTCCCAAGACGATGGGTGGACTTGATTCCATATGGGTCATCGTCGATACACTGACCAAGTCTGCACACTTCTTGCCAATCAAAGAAACAGACAAGATAGAGAAACTTACATTAGGGAGATTGTAAGACTGCAGGGTGTTCCCTTATCTATTATCTCGGACAGAGATAGTAGATTCACTTCGAGATTCTGGCAGTCGTTACAAAGTTCCCTAGGAACTAGGCTGGACATGAGTACAGCCTACCATCCACAGACCGACGGACAAAGTGAGAGAACTATCCAAACAGTAGAAGATATGTTGCGAGCCTGTGTGATTGACTTTGGGAAAGCTTGGGATACCCATTTACCCCTTGTCAAATTTTCCTACAACAACAGTTATCACATGAGCATAAAGGCAGCTCCATTCGAGGCCCTCTATGGCCGAAAGTGCAGATCCCCTCTGTGCTGGGCTGAGGTGGGTGATACCCAGTTAGATAAGGGACGAGTTCCCAAAAGCACTCTCATGGGTCCGGAGATCATTCAGGAAATGACAGAGAAGATTGTTGAAATTTATGAACGATTGAAAGCCTCTAGGGATCGACAAAAATGCTACACTGACAAGCGAAGGAAACCGTTGGAATTCCAGGTGGGCGACCGAGTTCTACTGAAGGTCTCACCCTGGAAGGGCTTAATACGCTTCGGAAAGCGTGAGAAGCTCAATCGAAGATACGTAGGGCCTTTCTAGATCCTTGCCTGAATCGGCCCCATAGCTTACAAACTATATCTACCGTGCGAACTCAGTAACATACATCCTACCTACCACGTCGCGAACTTGAAAAAGTCTCTATCCGACGAGACTCTTGTTATTCCACTCGACGAGATCGAGATCTACGAGAGCCTCAACTTCTTGGAGGAACCAGTAGAGATCTTGGACCGAGAGGTCAAGCAAACAAAGCAGAGCCATATCCCGATAGTGAAGGTTCGCTGGAACGCCAAACAAGGACCTGAATTCACTTGGGAACGAGAGGATCAGATGAAACTAAAATATCCTTATCTTTTCGCTTAGTTATTTCTAACCTCTTATTTGCTTAAAGTTCTAATTTTGGGACGAAATTCCTTCTAACAGGCGGATGATGTGACAACCCGAAATTTCCATTATGTACAAACATTATCAAGTCAATAGAAGTTAGAACAGTCATAGTAAATTTCCAGACTTTTCCGTATAAGTTTGAGTATTTCAGGATTTACCTTAAAGAGATATCAGGAGTGTGGATGCACTAGGGTTTTGTGCAACTCTGTTATTCCAAAACTCTATGATATTAGAGTTCATTACAGGAATAAAATATTTTCTGCCAAAAATCCCAGGACTATATATAGGATTCTGAGCCATATTTATTCATTAGTTACATTTCCAACTAGAGAAAAGCCATAATCTCTCTCATGGATCTTCAGGTTTTCATCCCAAATCGTGAGTACCTCTCTCTAGTTGTACTATATGGATTATACTGTGCTTATTAACCTAGAATTCATCACAAAACAACATGATTTAAGAGTTCACGACCCAAGAAGTTCTTGGACCGTGAACTCCTCAAAGGAGTGTATTAATGCCCTAAACCCTTCCAAGGATTAAACCATCAAGTAGAATTGCTTCCAGGGATCATTTAGAACTCTAAAACACCAAATGACATAAGGCCTACGAGCCCACGGCCGTAAACTCCTTGTGTGAGGTTTATTGGAGAGTAAACTCATGTATGGGGTCCTTTGGAACCCTAAACTCACTAGTCGGGTCCTACAACAACTTAGATACATCCTTAAGGATTATAACACTTAAATAAAGTGTTTATCATGTTCTAGGATGTCTTAACATTATCAATTAGTAGTTTAAGACTAATTGGGTGCATATATGTGTGATTATATGTTCTTTAGGATCATAGTGTGTGTACAAGTCCTCACTTGACACCTAACAATCCTACACCGTTCAGTTCATCAAAACCACCATCTTAAGGTGAGTTCATACCCCTTAATCAATGTTTTAAATGATTTTAAATGCTTTAATGGGGGGGGGGGGGAATACATGTAGAAAACAACATGTTATTAAATCACTCATATGTATTTAGAATTGTGTTTTCATCCAGCAGATTTCACATACTTCAAAATGTGATGCATGAAATGGTTTTCTGTCTTAAAAATACCTTGGTAGCAAAAGTATTATGTTTGAAATGTTTATTAAAATGACATCAAGTCATTGTTAATTATTGTTCAAAACTCATAGATGTCTTACAAAACCATTTTTACCTTCTTGAACAAAACTATATCTATACACTTATGTTCTTATATATGTATTGATGTTATAGTTTTCATCCTTCATTCAATTTCCCACACTCTTGTGTAGCAAGGGTGTATAAACCTGCTTGGATAATCAATTACCTTCCAGGTAACTATTATAGGGATAGTTAGGAGATATAAAACATTATTCCTATTACAAGGAATTACACTAGAGTCAGTTCATTCATGAGTCTATACTATACATTACATGTTAATGAATACGTCTATATAGATACGCTTACATGAATACATTTACATATATACATTTATTTGTATGCACTTACATGGATACTTGTACCTAGATTCACTAGGAAGATTTACTAGCACATTATGTGTAAATTGTCCTACGTATCCCAGTTCAACGGGATGTCTAGACGGGACTAACCATTCCGGAACCCACCTGTTAGCAACAGTGGTAGATGAACATCTACGGATGCCTACGGTTATTACTTATATTAGGGGTACCTTTACGGGACTAACCATTCCTTTAGCCTATTGTTCGCTACAAAGGTAAATGACCATCTACGGATGCCTACGGTTAATACTTATATTAGGAGTACCTTTATGAGACTAACCATTCCTTAAGCCTGCTGCAGCTACAGAGGAAAATTGAAAAATCTACGGATGTTCAAAGGTTATACATTTCGCTTGTCGCGATGTCGTTTTAATCCTAATACAAAAGGATAACACTTACATGATTATATTTTTCCTACTACTTTATTTTGTGATACATTCACATAAACGATGAGTTAGACTAAGTACTGTTTGTAATAGTCAAAAAGAAGGAAAAACTATCATTGTCATAGCAAAACATTCGGGTCTTGGTAGAAGACTACATTTCATACTAGTAGGAAATATGGGATTTTCTAGGGTTTTCATACTTATATCAACTATTTCATTTAAAGATTTACATGACATTCATAACAGCTTTCCAAAACAAGACAATGACACTTAAATACTTATGAATTCACCAGCTTTAGGCTGATACTCGCTTTCAAAATAACTTGTATTCTCAGGTCACCAGTAGACAGGTACGATGGCCAGCTTTTGAGAAGACGGAGCACAGACAAGACTCGTCTTTTATTTTGATTACATATTTTGGTGTCTTATTACAATGAAAGAAAACATATGTATTAAAACATTACTTTTAATTCAACGGATGATGTTGTTGCTTGTTTACTACTTTACACTATTGTGATACTGTACATGACGTCCTCCACCCCGAAACGTTTCCGCCGTTCTTGGTTTTGGGGTGTGACACAGTCTAAGGAGACAAAATCATAAATCAATTCCGGCGTACGCTAGAATTCCAATACATATGAACTAGTCATTATTATGCATGGTTATAATGACTCATATCGAGATCCAACACCATCTATGTAAACAAGGGAAAACATATTCATTCGTTCTGTCGATATAATAACATAAAACTATCATACTATTTATATCGGAAAACATCGGTTTTTGCAGGGTAACAAAATTATTCTTTCCTATAAACAACAACTATAATACGCTAATCAATTTTGAATAACAATCACTCCTACTTGTTTTTTTTTAAATCACATACACATGCACTTATGGGATCATCACATCTTTTCGCAACAATTGTTGTACATAAAATATTGGACTTTCTGGGTTTTACAACGATACAAACAAGTTTTATATCAAACATGCTTATGAACTCCCCAACATTATATATGTTGACGTTTTCAAAATAAATTGTATTCTCAGGTAACAGATAAGCCGAATAACAATACCAAGTATGTTAGGATGTTGTGTTTTGAAAAATTCTCAAACAATTTATGTTACGGATGTGTAATTCTTAAACAATCTACTTGATGTGAAAAATGTCAGTTGTACTATGTAATGTTGGTTATGTATGTGTTGTTCATGTATATTCATTGCGATGATATTTCAATTTAAGTCACGCGAGCCCTCGGACGTTTCCACCGTCTGGGTCGGGGTGTGACAATCTTTAACTCCTTGCCAAGTAGTTATGATCAGTTCATTTTGGCCTATCATTTCAATAACACAAAAACCACATTGACCTAACTCCACAACATTCTACAGATTGCTGAGTCAGGAATGAAGGGAAAGAACCTGAACCCTTCGCCTAGTGCCCCCTTTTTTCTCCATTGTGCAAAATGGAAGAAGAGGAAGGCTCCTCCCAAAAATAACTAGCAAAGCAGAGCCCAAGTTGGGTCATCTAGTAATGGCCCAAAAGCGAGGCCCAATACAGACGTTCCAGTTATTAGTGAACCGAATTAGACCACTTGTTATTATTGTTATGAGAAGGGTCATTGAAATAGGTGTTGCCCTAAGTACCTACAAGAAATCAAGGATGAGAAGGTGAAGCCAACGTCAGCAGGTATATAAATTATTCAATCTAATAAATCACCAACTACTCGTTCTTGGGTCCTTGATACATGATGTGTTTTTCACATTTGCTCTGATTTACAAGGACTAAAAGAACGTGAAGAAGTGGAGAATGGGAAGATGAATCTGATCATGGGGAATAGGCGATCTTCTCCTGTTACCAAGATTGGGATTTATCATCTTATTCTTAGTAGTGATGTTAGTTTAGATTTGATTAATTGTTTCTATTCGTCGGAAATGACACGAAACATTACTTCATTTCATGCATTGTTCATTCAAGGTTTTTCGTTACTCTTTTAATGATATGAATGGTGCAATTTTAGTTTATAAAAATGGTGTTTTCAAATTTGAAGCTTTACCTAGTAATGGAGTGTATGAAACTATGACTTGTGTTGATAGCTTATGCAATAGCGTATTTCATATTGGTTTGTCTAATGGTTTAGACAAGGCATGTTTATGTCATTGTCGTCTTGGGAATATAAACAAGAATCGCTTCGCCCAACTCCAAAAGGATGGAGTGTTGGAATCATGGACCTAAGGCCATATAATGAATGTGAATCTAGTCTTTTGGGAAAGATGACAAAATCACCTTTCACTGAATCTTGTCAAAGATGCGAAGATTCGTTGGACCTTATACACACATATGTCTGTGAACCCTTCAGATCCACCACAAAAGATGCTAATCGATTTTATGTAACATTTACAGATGATTATACAAGATATGGTTACATCTACTTGATCAGATATAAATAAAAAACCTAGGAAAAGTTGAAAGAGTTAAACATGAAATCGAGACTCAATTTGGTAAGAAGATAAAGATGCTCCGATCTGATCGAGGAAAAGAGTATCATAGTATTGAGTTCCATGACTACCTCAAGGAATGTGGAATAGTTTATTAATTGACTCCTCCTAGGACACTACAACTTAATAGTATGGCTGAGACGCACAATCAGACCTTGTTGGACATGTTCGTTCCATGATGAGTCGAGCCATTCTTCTTATCTCCTTCTGGGGGTATGCCTTAGAGTCAGCCTCCCATATCCCGGATCTTGTCCCTAATAAAAAGGTTCACAAACACCTCCTAAGATGTGGACATGGAAAGTTCCCTCGTTAGCAAATATCAAAGTTTGGGGCTATGAAGCTTTCATTAGATGAGAGACTCCTGAAAAGTTAGAAGCCAAAAGTGATAAGTGTATTTTCATTGGCTACCCACAAAAGTCTTTTGGATATTTGATCTATAGACCTAGTGAGAACGTGGTCCTTGTATCACGAAGAAGAGTCTTTCAAAAGAGAGAGCTCATATGAAAATAAGACAACGGGAGCACAATTGACCTTGAAGAGATTCAAGACTGAACCAATGAAGAAACCTTAGAAGATACAAGCACTCAACTAGGGGAAGAAATTCCAATTGAGCCAATTGATAGTTCATTACCTCTTCGTCGTTCTAGTACTGTTAACGTGCAACCAACGTTCTATGGTTTCCACATAAAGTCAGATGGTGATATGTTTATCAGTGATCAAACATTGGTAAATTTGGATGAGCTAGCTAACTACAAGGAAGAAATGGCAGGCCCTGAGGCTTCAAAGTGGAAAGAGGTAATGGATAGCAAGATCAATTCCATGTATGACAACCAAGTTTGGAATTTAGTTAATCGAGAACATGGTCGAAAAGTAGTTGGTTGCAAATGGTTCTTCAACAAGAAGACCGACATGCATGGAAACGTGCAAACATTCAAGGCATAACTACTTTCAAAGGGCTTTACTCAAGCCCCAGCGATTTACTATGATGAGACATTCTCAGTAGTGGCCAAGATAAAACCTATTAGGATAATGCTTTCCATAGCTACTTTTCATGACTATGAAATTTGGAAGATGGATATCAAAATTACTTTCCTTAATGGGAAGTTTGTTGAAGATGTTTACATGAGTCAGCCAAAAGGTTTTTTTACGCAATGTTTCCCAATAAAGTTTGTAAGCTTGAGAAATCCATCTAAATGAAAGAAGCATCTCGCAGCTGGAATCTTTTCTTCCATGAAAAAGTCAAAAAGTTTGGTTTTTCTAGAAGTGAGGATGGGTCATGCGTATATGACATACTACTTATATGAAATGATATTCCAACTTTGCAAGAAGTGAGATCTTGGCTTGGAAAGTGTTCCTCTATTAAGGATCTAGGAGAGGGAACCAATATTCTCCAAATAAGAATTTTGAGAGGTAGAAAGAGAAGTCTAATTGGATTTAGTCAAAGTACATACTTGGACAAGGTACTAAAACGGTTTAGTATGGAAAATTCTAAGAAAGGAGAGCTACCTATTCAAAGAATATCTGCGTTATCCAATACTTTCCTAACACCTATATAAACCTCCAAGGGTTTAGAATTTCGAAATAATAATCCTAAGATTCTTAGATTCTAAAATTTTCCTTCTCCTCCTCTCTCCTCTTTAGCCTCCAATTTGCTAGAGTTTGGGTGTGAGACATTAGCAGCACAACACTTCTGGGGCATGCTTCTAAGAGTATTGAAGAATGGATTTGACTAGTTTATTTACAATAATAAACTAAGGTATCTATTTTCTTAAAAGCCTTTATAAATTTCAAAAATAGCTATGTAGCTCTAGGGTTCTTGATATTCAATAGTCGTTTGCATATCATAGTGAGAACATAGATCCTTAAGGTTCATGTGAACTTAGGGTTTATATTTTTCCGCCAAATTTTTTTTGCTGTAACATATAAAACTCATCAGGTTGGTCCTCCACTGTGTTGTGATATGACTGATGATGAATGTGAATTTGGATCCAGACTACCTTGTCGCCATGTCGTGGTCCCTTCCTGAACACATCATGGTGTGCTACTGAAAACATTAAACTAATATGTAATAAATCTTTACGTTTTTTTGTGTCCCACGATGTGGTTTCCGATTCACCACGTCATGAAATATGTGTTCCATAATTATGAACTCATTTGT
This sequence comes from Lactuca sativa, assembly GCF_002870075.4. Taxonomy (NCBI): domain Eukaryota; kingdom Viridiplantae; phylum Streptophyta; class Magnoliopsida; order Asterales; family Asteraceae; genus Lactuca; species Lactuca sativa. The sequence goes on along the minus strand of NC_056625.2, from coordinate 289,107,903 downwards.
TTTTGCTTCGCTCTCTTTTGATTTTAAAACACATAGAAACTAGCATTTACACTAAAAGAATAAAGTCAATTAGATTTAATTATATGATTACTTGATAGACAAAAAATTTGGACTTTAATAATTTGATTGTTGTCCGGCTTAGTCAATATAATAAGAAGACATAAAATTTAAATTGTTTAAATGTTTAATGTGTGTGTGTGTGTGTGTGTGTATATATATATATATATATATATATATATATATATATATATATATATATATATATATATATATTACACTATAATACAAACATTGCATCCCCGCGTGTTTCGTAATGTACATTGTTAGTCTTACCATCACTAGGCTCACCTACTTTAATGTTATAAGGGATGTTCTAATGATGTTGGATTTTAAGTGGCATTTAGTGTTCGGTAGGGATTTCAAAAACTTATGTGGGACTGTGATACTGTACAATATTAATTTTTCAAAACATTTGAGGATGGGAATGGGGTGGGGTTGGATTTAACTCCGTTAATTTTCAGGATCAGGGTTGGAAGTGGGTATTTCCATCCCGTACTCCCACGGTGTCCCCATTTATATATTGATGTAATAAAAACATATATTTAATAGAAAATATATATATAAACTACATTAGCTATTTTTAAGGGTTTTTTTTCACTTTCTTCACTTCACAATTCACAGATACGGCTGCTCTCATAGTCCCACCCAAGAGGCCAAGACCCAACGCCTCATGTCATCAGCTTCTTCGACGATATACATAGTCACCGTCCGCTGGTTGCCTTCCGCCGCCGATGCCCTTCGTTTTGCTGAAAATCGACTTCACAATCGATTGTGTCTTAGCCTCTTTGACTAAAAATCAAGTCGACCTAGTAATTTATCTTCTATTTTCCTCTCTTAAGTTTTCAGTAGTTTATCCAATTCTTATTCAATTAATTCTAAATTTATGATCCTATTGAGAGTTTGGAACTACGGTTATTCCAATTTTTTATATTTGATTATGAATTTCTGAATTTATGTGACGTTGATGTGAAATTTATTGATAACTTTATGTAAGATGTTCCAAATTTCGATTTTTGTGTGAACCATCTTGTGAAAATGTTGTTGAAATGTTGAATTTGAATTTATGTAAGATGTTGCAGATATCTATATTTCTTTGAACCATTTTCTGAAAATCTTATTGAAATGTTGAATCTGAATCCGATGTTGTTGAATTCGATTTTTGTAATCTGATTCTGTTTTGAATATGATGTTGCTGAATCTAATTTTTATAATCTAAAAGTGAAAATGTTGTTGAATATGGTTTTCGGAAAAACGAAAATCAATTTTTAGCCTTTAAAATGGGGGAACTAGGTCGGAGGCGGGGGCGATGAATGTATCTGGGGGTAGGACCGGATGCTATGTAAATGGGGTATTCAGGGGGGTGGGGGGTAATTTCCGCTCCCGTTTGGTCCCGTTAACATCCCTAGTGTTGTCTGCCCTCACCTCCTTCTTATATTTTATGTAAAGCTACAAAAATGGTTTATTAGGAAAATTGTGCAAAGTTAAAAGTATTAACTTAATAAGTAATAAAACAAATTCCCATTTTATAAGAATGTGAATCTTATGCTTCCCATTGAAATTATGCCTTGTCGTGTATTCTTTTTGGCGTTATGCATGTGTGGTTTACCGGTATGTCAAATGATAAAGTAGTTCAAGAAAGGTATATGGTGATCACGATTCTCAAGCGTTACTTGAGCCAAATATCATTGTAACTTCGCATGGTTGATTCTCCACTAGGATTCATGATCCTTTACTAATCCTGTAATGAATGCTAAATGAGCATTACAAGAGATTAACATCTTATTCACATAAGTAGATAAATATGGCTTCTAGGAGTGTCATACAGATCTAGATCGACAATCGTTTGTCATTCTAAATAACTTGATTGTGGGATTTCCGGCTAATACACTTTACATTGTGGAGCCAAATATGGATCCTAGCCTTTTAATCAATAATTTAATATTATTATCTTAAAGGCATTTATTGTTCAAACTAATCGTGTTTCTTTTTCATAATATATGGATCCTGGTTCGAGTGCTACTCTTTCTCCTATAACAACCACTTCATCAAACTTCTCATTACTCCATCTACTCTCACAAAATAAGCATACTTGTCCAAAAATACCTTGATTGGATTCACATCCTGAGGATCACTCTCAAGTATGATAAAAAGGAATATGTTTTGGATGAGTATCTTGCTGAGGAGCTTCCTGGTGATGCAACAAAAGAAGATGTTGTTGAATTTGAAAAGCATCATCAACACTCAATTGAGGTTTTATCTCTGATGTTGGCGACCATGTCTCTAGAACTCCGAAAGAGCTTCAAGAATCTTTGGGCATACAAATGAACAATTAGCTCAAAGACATGTTTCAAAATGAAGCTCGAACTGAGAGATTCAAGGTCATGTAAGCAATTATAGGCTGCAAGCAACATGAGAATAGTTTTGTGAGTACAGATGTGCTTAAATTAAAAGGGTATTTTGACATACTTGAAGGTCTAGGATACCTATTTACTCAAGAATTGGATATTTATGTCATTTTTAAATCTTTGACTTGTGCATAAAAGATGTTCACTATGAACTACTATTTGAATGGTCTAGAGCAAGGTTGTCAAGCTCTAGAAACATGCACAACATAATCCCGTGGAATTAATGCAGTACAACCCATCACGTACCTCAAACGTACCAATACTCTGATCGCAAAATTCCGATTACTTACTCAAGCTTGATTCCGGCCTCCTCCCAGGCCTCCACAATCGAATACCCTAGGTCTGTATCCCGCCCCGCATGCTCAACACCCGTTCTCGACGGCCTATACTTTGCGCTAACAAACACTGCTGAATCCCGGCAGCTAAGCACCCTCACATACTCATCGATCTCCCGGAGAATTTTACAATTCTCCCCCACTAAAGCACTGACTAACTGTCACCGATCGTCATTAACGACCTTTCAGAACCATCCTGCACAAAGAGAACATTTACCCACTGACTGCTTCCCACAAGCGTAAACAACCCTCAGCAAAACACATCTCCTCCCTGATCAATCCGCTCAAAAGAATCTGATCCTTCAATTATCTACTCCACAACTGCAGATACTACCCGACAATCAACCCAGTGCCGCATCTCCCCTAACAACCCTCACGAACGATAACCAAGGGAATCCTCGACATCAACCCATAACCAAACTCACAATCTGCCCAAAGGATGAACATCACATCGAAAACCGCACAAGACTACAGACACTAAAATACCAATTACAACCATACCCAACCATCAGGGAATAACGAATGCCAAAGCGAAAACCTGAAGCACCAATCCATAACCATGCAAGACAATTAAGACATCTCGAAAGCATCATACCTGCCGCTGCCTCCGGCACTGCTCCGTCTCCCTCTGTCGCACGCAGATAAACACGACCCTGAGCCCTCTGGGGCTCCGCTTCATTCTGTCCTCCTCAAATCCCGAATTGGCACTGACTGCCAACAGTCCCGCGCACAGTGCCTCTCCTTTCCGCACTTGCGGCATGTACCACCGGACCCGCAAGCTCCGATGTAACCCCTTTTTACTCGATCATCGACACCTATGATCTCATGCTCTCCTACTGCATCTCTATACTCCACTTATTACTACTCCTGACAATTCTTACTTTCTTACATACTGCACCCGGTTCTCCCCCACTAGAGTTCGAGCCAACACCAATTGGTATACAATCAACCCACGTCTATCATTCACCAGCGAAGTCGTACCTGCTCCAGAAAAGTGCTGTGCAACACCCGATAGTCCCTCCCCTTATGAAGTCAATCAATCCCCTTTACTCTGATCCTCTAGCTAACTCTCCAAGAACTTCTCATCACAGCTGCCTCTAATCGTTCCAAATCCCATACTGATCTAATACTAAGCACCTGCACTGCTCGAGAACATATCTGGCTCGTAGACTGCACCGCAGCATCATCGTTCCTCTCATCTCAACTCATCAACCCGTATCCAACGCCGGATTTGTCCCAAGAACAGGGACTTACTCTCAATACAGACGATAACTCTCCGCACTGCAAAACTCGTCTGAACTCTTCACTGCTACTACTATAACCCAACCTGCTATTCAACGTCTACGGTCATGGACCGTTTCGGCGCCGACTGCGACTGCATCGGGGCCTGCCTCATCTCACGCTACTGCAACTCAACCTCTAACTCACGCCACATGGCGGCCTCCTGCGATACCAACACGGTCTCGCGTCTCTGCGCAGACACGAACTGTCTGATACTCCCCCTCTTGAGCATACTCGGATTTCGGGACATCTGAGCCTGCTCCGAAGCGAACTCAGGGCAAAACATCGCCCTCTCAATAAACACCCCGGTGCTCTCAGTCACCGACTCCAAATCCTGCCTCAGCTTAAAGAACTTCCGAGCCACTTTCTCCTTTTCATCCCGCGGAACATAGCGAGTACTGAACATCCCTCAGAATTGATCCCATGAAACCGCAGCCCTCCGCGCATCGGAAAACAACCTCGTGGTCACTCTCCACCAATCCTTCGCCCCGAGCCTCAACAGGTTCAGAGCACACCCCACCCTCTGATCAGCAGGGCATAAACTCGTGGAGGAACACCCCTCCATGTTTGACAACCATCTCATAGCAACAATCGAGTCCTGAACTCCATCGAATGCGGGAGGCTTCGCATAATAGAAGTCCCGATACTGAAAACCCCGACTAGCCCCTTTCTTCGCCGTTGCTACGGCCGCTGTAACCGCCGCGGCAGCCGTCTCTGCGAAAGCCGCATATCGCTCATCCAACTACTTCAATCATAGTGGTTCTGATCGACCCAACAATTCTGGCGACTCAACCCGCAACAATGCAGCAACCTCATCACGCCGGATCTCGCGAATCCTCGCATCCCACTCGCTCGTGCTCGTCCGATCGATAACCGGATAACCAGATAGCCACAAGCATCATCCACTACGAACCATCGTACTCATCCCATGACATCCCTCCTCAACATGCTTCAGTGTATGGTACCTGAACCATAGCACCACTCCTCTATCTGCTCCAATACATACCACTCGGACTACAACATCTATCTCAATCTGTTCCGATGTATGGTGCCCGGACCATAACATCATTCTGTATCCGCTCCGATGTATGGTATCCGAACCATAACATCACCCCTCAATCTGTTCCTTAGGACCTTTAGGATGCTCCCTGTATCAAGTATGGGTCCTCTGCTTTCAGTAGTACGGGCCCATACTACCTGCCACATCTACCCATACTTTCCACACGGACCATCCCAGAGTTCCTAAATAGCTGATCGGCCTACTCTTTTTCACCAATCCCATCTTGCACACTCGCTTCCCAGCGAAATCCTCTACTCTACCCGCGCACCCATCTTGGCTAGGTTTAATCTCTAGCCCATTCCGCCGTCCTCCCACTTCTTTGCTATCAGCTGCTGAAGAGCTCCTGATGATGCCAAACATCTACCTCCTGAGTATCGTCATACTCACTTAGTAGCTGTCTCCCATCATCGAGAACTCCACAAAGCACGAAGCAAGCAGCATTCGAGCATCGAAGCATACATAGGACTCCTTAGCTGTGATAGCTCCACCTTCTCTGCTCATCCTCGGATGTGCTACTGTACTCTGTAGCTCTATCCCTCGTGCGTTCTAACTAGATACCCTCACTCATCACATACACACAAGAGCATAATGCACATATAACAGCAACCCTAGACTAAGGCATCACAAATCAGGCCACTCTAGTCCTAAGGTGTGAAATACCTAGCCTGTCTCTAGCATGCAATAATGTCTCATAAAGTGCATAATAGATATTTCATAATACAAAAGTAAGGGTATTTTGGGAAATCACCGTCTGGCTCTGGCTGATTGTACACACTGCTCTTTCTTGCTTTCTCTTTGAACTCTTATTCACTTTTAGAAAACCATTTATTTGGAAAACTTTTTCTTACTTCCTCAGTTTGAGTCCAGATTTACCCGTAGGCGCGTCCGAATCCCTCAAACCAAGGCTCTTATACCAATTTGTAACACCCAAATTTCCAAAAATAAAATTTTCATTTAATTAATCACTTTAATATTAAAAACACTTGTTTAAAATCTTATTCACATTCAAATTACAAAACGTAGTTTCATTTTCATTATAAAAGAAGACCAGGATCCTCCAAAACTCAACTCTTTCTTCGGTGTGTACAATCGAACCGTTGCCATCCCGCGTTACTGTAAGAACCTGAAACAACGTAACACAAACAACGTAAGCACGAAGCTTAGTGAGTTCCCCAATATACCTTACGCACATACGCCATCCGGCCCGGACCGTTCGGTCCACATAACATTGCCTTCCGGCCCGGATCTTTCGATCCACATAGTATCGCCTTCCAGCCCGGATCTTTCGATCCACATAATATCGCCTTCCGGCCCGGATCTTTCGATCCACATAACATTGCCTTCCGGCCCGGACCTTTCGGTCCACAAGATAATCGCCTTCCGGCCCGTACACATATATAACACATAATACAAATACTCTAACACATAAAGCACATATATCACATATCATACCTGACCTTTCTGTCACATAATACCTTGCCTTCCGGCCCATATATAAGCATGTATATCACACGTAGCAGCTAACTTCCCATTCATAGCATATAAACATAACACACAACATACCTGACCTTTCTGTCACATAATACCTTGCCTTCCGGCCCATATATAAGCATGTATATCACACGTAGCAGCTAACTTTCCATTCATAGCATATAACCATAACACATAACATACTTGACCTTCCGGTCACACAATCAAACCCTTCTGGGTGAGGTATAGTGAGAAGACTCACCTCGTAGTACGCAGGCTATAACCTCTTCGAGCTACTCGCACACAATCCGCTAGTTCCGCAGGTTCCCTATAATACCACAGCCTTAGTTAATGATCTTATCAAACAAGGCAACTGACCCCTCTAATATATATACAGGTCAACGGTCAATCCTGACTGGACTCGTCGAGTGCAAAGGGTAACTCGACGAGTATAAGCATCCTGACACCACTCGCCGAGTCTGAAGAACGACTCGACGAGTTCCAGTAGATCTTCAAGCTACTCGCCGAGTCTGAAGAACAACTCGGCGAGTCCCAGTGAATCTTCAAGCTACTCGCCGAGTCTGATCATCCGACTCGGCGAGTCCACGCCATGCAGTCGATCCAACTGCTTCCTGAGGTACGTTTTTCCCGAGATACACACTCATGGGGACTTCTGGACCTCTAATCATCCTATTACTAGGGTAGAAACCTTTGTATAACAACACAATACTCCATCAAATCTCCAAATGGATTTCATAAACCCTAAATTCAAGTACACATCAAAATAACAGGAATGATCCGAAACCTTACCTGAAAACATACTCTCTGTCTCCCCAAACCTCAGAACTCGACCCCTTGCTCTTCCTTTGGCCAAAATCCTCCCTCTTCTTGCACCACAATTCCTTCAAAGTCAATAATGGCCTTCAAGTTTTGCTCCAAATGCCACAGTCGTCTAGGGTTCTCCACAATCGGCCAAAAGACGTGAAATGACGACATGCAACCCTTAAATACGACCCAATACGAAACGGCTAGGGTTTTCTGCTGAACAGCGTCGACTCGCCGAGTCCATACTTGGACTCGTCGAGTCCAGTCGCGAACCCGCGACCAAATCTGCGACCCTACTCGGCGAGTCTGGCTCCAACTCGCCGAGTCCCTCCTTTAAAATACCCTAAAATGCAATTTAACAATACTTGAGATTTTGGGCTGTTACAATTCTCCCCCACTAGAATTAGACTTCGCCCTCGAAGTCTCGCTCTGAAAATAATTCTGGATGCTGCTCCCGCATCACACGTTTCGGCTTCCCTAGACACTTCCGATCTCTTCCGAGGCCGTTACTGAAACCAATACCAGAGGTACCTCCTTGTTCCTCAGAACCTTGATCTTCCGATCTCCGACGGCCACTGGCCTCTCAACGTAACACAGGCTCGCATTCACCTAACCGTTCTCTAGTAGAACCACTGCTGACTCATCCGCTATACACCCCTTCAATTGCGACACATACAAGTGTCATGGATCCGATCCAATCCCGTTGACAGCTCCAAACGGTAGGCCACCCTTCCTACCTTCGCACCTTCACGAAAAGTCCCAACATACCGGGGCCCCCCATTTACCCCTCATCCTAAATCGAAACATCCCGCCAGAAATACGAAATCGCCGACCGGAATCACATGCTCATAACGGCGTCTGCCTGCATAACTTTTCTGCGAACTCTAGACGATCACTAACTCTCTTTAACCCGCTGAGTCTGCCCTGTCAACTAAAGTACGAACTCTGAGCTGCTCATCACTCTCTGTAACCGAGAACCACCCAAGATGCAACTCTGCTCTTAAACCCCAACAATCACTCGAACAATGAGGGTTAGGAAGCCCTGAACCACCGGATCCCCGATCCAAAGCCCACTTTGTCCATCCCAGACCAACTGAGAGATCCATTCCCACTCCCAGAGTAACTCTCACAAATTCTTCTCTTGCCATCATATACACATGCTGAACTAGCCCCAACACTCGTAGGTTGGAAGACCCGATACACTGATGATATCCTCGAACATCTCCCAAGATGAACCACTACATCCACCCTACACTCTGATCAGATTCACACTGAAAATTTAAAATTTTCTCTCTCCATGCATCCCTTCTGAGCCTCAACAAACATCCCAACCGGATGGGTTCCTACTCCACTGCCGCGAACACGATGCTCAAAACCATACTCGAAATACCCTGACTATAACTCTGCTCTGCGGCTTTCACTTTCGTGAACTTGCACCCCTTCGGAGTTACACACCTTCCTCTTTTCCTTTTCCAAGGAACCCTCCTGGCCATAATGCCACTCCAACCGGTGCCACGGTGCTCGCCCCAAGCGACACCACCCTTTTTGCGTAACCACTATCCCCATGCTCTGGTTCTCATTGAAGGGGCTCTCAATCCCATGTACTCTCTCCACTCGTCAAAATCACAGCCTCAGCTAAACAAGATCGCTAACCTGGGGCCAGACCTTCCAATGCAATCACACTGCAACGTACACAATCCACAATCTCAAACTGATCCCGCAATACCAACAGAGTCTCCAGCATGACTGGACCGACTCTCATAGCACATACTAGCCACTCGAGGCTATATCTCTGTGGGTCCGTACACCCAACTCTGCGAACCCTCAGGTTCTAACTCTGGAACCTTCCGGCTCCAGCTCTAGAAACATGCACAACATAATCCCGTGGAATTAATGCAGTACAACCCATCACGTACCTCAAACGTACCAATACTCTGATCGCAAAATTCCGATTACTTACTCAAGCTTGATTCCGGCCTCCTCCCAGGCCTCCACAATCGAATACCCTAGGTCTGTATCCCGCCCCGCATGCTCAACACCCGTTCTCGACGGCCTATACTTTGCGCTAACAAACACTGCTGAATCCCGGCAGCTAAGCACCCTCACATACTCATCGATCTCCCGGAGAATTTTACAATTCTCCCCCACTAAAGCACTGACTAACTGTCACCGATCGTCATTAACGACCTTTCAGAACCATCCTGCACAAAGAGAACATTTACCCACTGACTGCTTCCCACAAGCGTAAACAACCCTCAGCAAAACACATCTCCTCCCTGATCAATCCGCTCAAAAGAATCTGATCCTTCAATTATCTACTCCACAACTGCAGATACTACCCGACAATCAACCCAGTGCCGCATCTCCCCTAACAACCCTCACGAACGATAACCAAGGGAATCCTCGACATCAACCCATAACCAAACTCACAATCTGCCCAAAGGATGAACATCACATCGAAAACCGCACAAGACTACAGACACTAAAATACCAATTACAACCATACCCAACCATCAGGGAATAACGAATGCCAAAGCGAAAACCTGAAGCACCAATCCATAACCATGCAAGACAATTAAGACATCCCGAAAGCATCATACCTGCCGCTGCCTCCGGCACTGCTTCGTCTCCCTCTGTCGCACGCAGATAAACACGACCCTGAGCCCTCTGGGGCTCCGCTTCATTCTGTCCTCCTCAAATCCCGAATTGGCACTGACTGCCAACAGTCCCGCGCACAGTGCCTCTCCTTTCCGCACTTGCGGCATGTACCACCGGACCCGCAAGCTCCGATGTAACCCCTTTTTACTCGATCATCGACACCTATGATCTCATGCTCTCCTACTGCATCTCTATACTCCACTTATTACTACTCCTGACAATTCTTACTTTCTTACATACTGCACCCGATTCTCCCCCACTAGAGTTCGAGCCAACACCAATTGGTATACAATCAACCCACGTCTATCATTCACCAGCGAAGTCGTACCTGCTCCAGAAAAGTGCTGTGCAACACCCGATAGTCCCTCCCCTTATGAAGTCAATCAATCCCCTTTACTCTGATCCTCTAGCTAACTCTCCAAGAACTTCTCATCACAGCTGCCTCTAATCGTTCCAAATCCCATACTGATCTAATACTAAGCACCTGCACTGCTCGAGAACATATCTGGCTCGTAGACTGCACCGCAACATCATCGTTCCTCTCATCTCAACTCATCAACCCGTATCCAACGCCGGATTTGTCCCAAGAACAGGGACTTACTCTCAATACAGACGATAACTCTCCGCACTGCAAAACTCGTCTGAACTCTTCACTGCTACTACTATAACCCAACCTGCTATTCAACGTCTACGGTCATGGACCGTTTCGGCGCCGACTGCGACTGCATCGGGGCCTGCCTCATCTCACGCTACTGCAACTCAACCTCTAACTCACGCCACATGGCGGCCTCCTGCGATACCAACACGGTCTCGCGTCTCTGCGCAGACACGAACTGTCTGATACTCCCCCTCTTGAGCATACTCGGATTTCGGGACATCTGAGCCTGCTCCGAAGCGAACTCAGGGCAAAACATCGCCCTCTCAATAAACACCCCGGTGCTCTCAGTCACCGACTCCAAATCCTGCCTCAGCTTAAAGAACTTCCGAGCCACTTTCTCCTTTTCATCCCGCGGAACATAGCGAGTACTGAACATCCCTCAGAATTGATCCCATGAAACCGCAGCCCTCCGCGCATCGGAAAACAACCTCGTGGTCACTCTCCACCAATCCTTCGCCCCGAGCCTCAACAGGTTCAGAGCACACCCCACCCTTTGATCAGCAGGGCATAAACTCGTGGAGGAACACCCCTCCATGTTTGACAACCATCTCATAGCAACAATCGAGTCCTGAACTCCATCGAATGCAGGAGGCTTCGCATAATAGAAGTCCCGATACTGAAAACCCCGACTAGCCCCTTTCTTCGCCGTTGCTACGGCCGCTGTAACCGCCGCGGCAGCCGTCTCTGCGAAAGCCGCATATCGCTCATCCAACTACTTCAATCATAGTGGTTCTGATCGACCCAACAATTCTGGCGACTCAACCCGCAACAATGCAGCAACCTCATCACGCCGGATCTCGCGAATCCTCGCATCCCACTCGCTCGTGCTCGTCCGATCGATAACCGGATAACCAGATAGCCACAAGCATCATCCACTACGAACCATCGTACTCATCCCATGACATCCCTCCTCAACATGCTTCAGTGTATGGTACCTGAACCATAGCACCACTCCTCTATCTGCTCCAATACATACCACTCGGACTACAACATCTATCTCAATCTGTTCCGATGTATGGTGCCCGGACCATAACATCATTCTGTATCCGCTCCGATGTATGGTATCCGAACCATAACATCACCCCTCAATCTGTTCCTTAGGACCTTTAGGATGCTCCCTGTATCAAGTATGGGTCCTCTGCTTTCAGTAGTACGGGCCCATACTACCTGCCACATCTACCCATACTTTCCACACGGACCATCCCAGAGTTCCTAAATAGCTGATCGGCCTACTCTTTTTCACCAATCCCATCTTGCACACTCGCTTCCCAGCGAAATCCTCTACTCTACCCGCGCACCCATCTTGGCTAGGTTTAATCTCTAGCCCATTCCGCCGTCCTCCCACTTCTTTGCTATCAGCTGCTGAAGAGCTCCTGATGATGCCAAACATCTACCTCCTGAGTATCGTCATACTCACTTAGTAGCTGTCTCCCATCATCGAGAACTCCACAAAGCACGAAGCAAGCAGCATTCGAGCATCGAAGCATACATAGGACTCCTTAGCTGTGATAGCTCCACCTTCTCTGCTCATCCTCGGATGTGCTACTGTACTCTGTAGCTCTATCCCTCGTGCGTTCTAACTAGATACCCTCACTCATCACATACACACAAGAGCATAACGCACATATAACAGCAACCCTAGACTAAGGCATCACAAATCAGGCCACTCTAGTCCTAAGGTGTGAAATACCTAGCCTGTCTCTAGCATGCAATAATGTCTCATAAAGTGCATAATAGATATTTCATAATACAGAAGTAAGGGTATTTTGGGAAATCACCGTCTGGCTCTGGCTGATTGTACACACTGCTCTTTCTTGCTTTCTCTTTGAACTCTTATTCACTTTTAGAAAACCATTTATTTGGAAAACTTTTTCTTACTTCCTCAGTTTGAGTCCAGATTTACCCGTAGGCGCGTCCGAATCCCTCAAACCAAGGCTCTGATACCAATTTGTAACACCCAAATTTCCAAAAATAAAATTTTCATTTAATTAATCACTTTAATATTAAAAACACTTGTTTAAAATCTTATTCACATTCAAATTACAAAACGTAGTTTCATTTTCATTATAAAAGAAGACCAGGATCCTCCAAAACTCAACTCTTTCTTCGGTGTGTACAATCGAACCGTTGCCATCCCGCGTTACTGTAAGAACCTGAAACAACGTAACACAAACAACGTAAGCACGAAGCTTAGTGAGTTCCCCAATATACCTTACGCACATACGCCATCCGGCCCGGACCGTTCGGTCCACATAACATTGCCTTCCGGCCCGGATCTTTCGATCCACATAGTATCGCCTTCCGGCCCGGATCTTTCGATCCACATAATATCGCCTTCCGGCCCGGATCTTTCGATCCACATAACATTGCCTTCCGGCCCGGACCTTTCGGTCCACAAGATAATCGCCTTCCGGCCCGTACACATATATAACACATAATACAAATACTCTAACACATAAAGCACATATATCACATATCATACCTGACCTTTCTGTCACATAATACCTTGCCTTCCGGCCCATATATAAGCATGTATATCACACGTAGCAGCTAACTTCCCATTCATAGCATATAAACATAACACACAACATACCTGACCTTTCTGTCACATAATACCTTGCCTTCCGGCCCATATATAAGCATGTATATCACACGTAGCAGCTAACTTTCCATTCATAGCATATAACCATAACACATAACATACTTGACCTTCCGGTCACACAATCAAACCCTTCTGGGTGAGGTATAGTGAGAAGACTCACCTCGTAGTACGCAGGCTATAACCTCTTCGAGCTACTCGCACACAATCCGCTAGTTCCGCAGGTTCCCTATAATACCACAGCCTTAGTTAATGATCTTATCAAACAAGGCAACTGACCCCTCTAATATATATACAGGTCAACGGTCAATCCTGACTGGACTCGTCGAGTGCAAAGGGTAACTCGACGAGTATAAGCATCCTGACACCACTCGCCGAGTCTGAAGAACGACTCGACGAGTTCCAGTAGATCTTCAAGCTACTCGCCGAGTCTGAAGAACAACTCGGCGAGTCCCAGTGAATCTTCAAGCTACTCGCCGAGTCTGATCATCCGACTCGGCGAGTCCACGCCATGCAGTCGATCCAACTGCTTCCTGAGGTACGTTTTTCCCGAGATACACACTCATGGGGACTTCTGGACCTCTAATCATCCTATTACTAGGGTAGAAACCTTTGTATAACAACACAATACTCCATCAAATCTCCAAATGGATTTCATAAACCCTAAATTCAAGTACACATCAAAATAACAGGAATGATCCGAAACCTTACCTGAAAACATACTCTCTGTGTCCCCAAACCTCAGAACTCGACCCCTTGCTCTTCCTTTGGCCAAAATCCTCCCTCTTCTTGCACCACAATTCCTTCAAAGTCAATAATGGCCTTCAAGTTTTGCTCCAAATGCCACAGTCGTCTAGGGTTCTCCACAATCGGCCAAAAGACGTGAAATGACGACATGCAACCCTTAAATACGACCCAATACGAAACGGCTAGGGTTTTCTGCTGAACAGCGTCGACTCGCCGAGTCCATACCTGGACTCGTCGAGTCCAGTCGCGAACCCGCGACCAAATCTGCGACCCTACTCGGCGAGTCTGGCTCCAACTCGCCGAGTCCCTCCTTTAAAATACCCTAAAATGCAATTTAACAATACTTGAGATTTTGGGCTGTTACAATAAAATTTTTGTTCTCTACCTTATGGGAAGAGAGAGCCACAAAATTTGATGTCCAAGGAGTCATATATATAGTTAGAGAATCTCATAGATAAACCCAAATTTGAATAATAAAATAATAAGTTTTTATCTATTCAAGGGACTTATCCTTATCAACTCTAGGAGGGTTCTAGAATTTCATTCCTTGCTGAATCATGAACAATTACATTTCAGTCCTTCCACCTTTAAGTAATTCCAATTAATCACAAATTAATTTCATATTAATTGTGATTAATAATTAATTAATTCCTACCATTTCTAAACAATTCAAAATTAGTTATGAACTATTTCTGATTAACCTATTAATCATATTATGTATTTGCCAAATCATTTTATCTCTTTTCTAATATCAATTCTAGCTATTTCTGGTTTTGAGGACAACCGGAAAAGTACTTTACTATTATTCATAAAGATTATACCAATTTAGTTAATACCTTAGACGCCTTAACCTAATAGGTTTCACTTTTGAATTTTATAGTAATTAGTATTTTGGATTACAAAGTTAATACTCTTTATTTTAAAGCAAATCCTTACAATGTCGTATATGAATCTATGATGAGTGTAAGGAAAAAGGATAACTTAATCTTAAATCCGAGTTTCTGTACTCTGGATAAATAATGTATATTTCATTGTCGTATTGGCCATATAAACAAGATGCAATCATGGAACGATTTAAGCTTCTGATTGCGAATCTTGTTTACTTGGGAAAATGACAAAGTCTCCTTTCACAGGTAGTTGTAAGATAAGGAAATATATGTTGGACATCATTCACTTCGATTTACGTGATCCATTTAGACACATCACTATACATGCATGGTGAAAGATATTTTTTAACATTTACTGGTGATTTCAATAGATATGTGTCACACCTCAAAACCAAGAACGGCAGAAATGTTCTGGGGCGGAGGAAGTCATCTATACTATCACAACAATTAAAAGTACTAAACAAGCAACAACATCATCCATTGCATTAATAATATAATTTTAATACAAGTGTGTTCTGTTAAATTATAAAAGACACTATGGTATAAATCAAAATGAAAGATGAGTCTTGAACGAGCACCATCTTCTCTGAACCTTGCATCAGTACCTACCTATGGTTGACATGACGATACAAGTTATTTTGAAAGAGAGTATTAGCTTTAAAGCTGGTGAGATCAAAAGTATTTTAGTGTCTTAATTTGTATGTAAGCGTTTGTATGTATTTGAAATGTAAGTATTTCTATGTATTTGAAATGTAAGTATGAAAACGTTTTGAACATCCTAGAAAACCATATGTTTCCTACTAAAAGTATCCTTCTACCAAGGCATCTAGTATCTATATGTGTCTATTGTATGTGTGTGTATTTTCCCAAAATCTAACTATCATTAACCAAATATATAGTATTTACATTACCGTGCATCATGTGAATGTTCACGAAGTGAATGTAATGGGGACATAATAAAGTACTGTAGTTTTATATTAAGTGACTACTGTTGTACTAACTACCTTAAACTAAATGAAATTTAAAGTAACATCTGATCGGCTTGTTTCCTGCTACCGACTCAATAGTAAAACGACGATGTAAGACACCGTAAGAAATGACATTTGGCACCAGTAGACTTGCAAGTCCCACTGTAGCGAGCATCAAGGTGTAGGATAGTCAATCCAGTATAGATGTATACGTAAACTCATACGCTCCCTAATTATGTAGATTATGGATACAAAAACGGTCATGGAAGGTAGTGCCATGACCCGTTTAATAGCTCACATAAAAGAATGTAATGTATATGTAATGTATGTACTAGCTGTATTGTGTTCTTCCTCTGTCTAGTCTGTATGTTTGTTTCTCATCACTATGTATTATGTTTCTTTCTCATCACTATGTATTATGTTTGTTTCTCATTACTATGTATAATGTTTTTTTCTCATCACTATGTATTATGTTTGTTTCTCATTACTATGTATTATGTTTGTTTCTCATTACTATGTATAATGTTTGTTTCTCATCACTATGTATTATGCTTGTTTCTCATTACTATGTATTATGTTTGTTTCTCATTACTATGTATAATGTTTGTTTCTCATTACTATGTATTATGTTTGTTTCTCATCACTAAGTATTATGTTTGTTTCACATCACTATGTATGATGACTCATGTATGAACTGACTCTTTGTGTGATTTATTGTTCTAGTATTAGCATTAGTAAAACCCTAAACTACGCCTATTGTAGTTTACCAGTAAGATAACTGGTATGTATGAACATGGAAGTATACCCTTGCTACCCAAGGGATTTTATGAACTGGGAGAACCTTTATGACTATATATGTACACATGATATATAACTAATATTTAAACGACCTTCGGACGGGTAACCGATATCCCACCAGACCACATCTCAAGCGCGAAAAAGAAATACGGTGGATAGCCTTCCTAAGTCTTTTAAACATTTCTTATACAACTATACATATATAGGCATGAAATTGATAATATAAAATCATAAAATAAGTTTCGTAAAACATTTGACCATAATTATTATCTAACAGAAGATTGACTTTATGTCAATCTATAAAACGGGTTGAAAGCATGGGTTTGATAAAACAGTTTAAGTATAAAGAAACATTTGTTTGAATAACCATTGTAAATGAGTTTGAAATGAACCTACAGTGTAAAATGAAAAGTTTAATAAGGAGTTTTAAACATATAAAACATTGATGAAAATCATGTGAAGAAAACTGTTTAGTAAAAGAGTAAATGAGTAGTAAATCATTTGAATGCCGCTTATTAATCACATGTGATTGATATAATAACTAGCATGATTCTACTTGTATCCCCCCACCCCATAAAACATTTAAAACTATGTAGAAACATTTAAAAGGTTAATTCAAGGGCGTATGAACTCACCTGTAGTAAGTGGTTGGGATGAACAAACTGAAACAGGATGCTAGGTATCAAGTGAAGTCTTGAACACACTCTATGATCCTAGTTAACATTTAATACAACATATATGTATCCAATTACTCTTTAAAAAACTAATAAACAAAGTTAAGACACCCTAGGACATGCCAAACACTTTATACAAGTGTTATAAGTCACAAGGATGGCATCTAAGTGTTGTAGGGAAAGGCTAGTGTGTTTGGGGTTCAAGGAACACTCCTAAAATGAGTTTACTCCCTAAAGTTCAACACTCCTTGAGTTTACGGTCGTAAACTACTAACCTTTTGACCATTTGTTTATTTGAAGTCTTCTAAGCTATTCCAAGCACTTTCTACTTCATGATTTAGCCTTAGGAAGTATTGTGTGGCATCAAAACACTCCTAAATGGAGTTTACGGTCTAAGGACCATTTCTTCATGAGTTTACTACCTTAAACTCATTACTTTACTACCTTAAACCCATAAGTTTGGTATTTGGGGGTTTTCAAGTCCTTATCTCAATCATGGCAATAGTCTAGGTTAGATTTAGACTTAAGGACCAACCATGGGACTTTTATGGGACTTTTATACACCTTTTTGGGTGTTTATGGTTTTGGGAGATCCCCAAACCATAAACACATAAAAATGTAAGGTTTTGGTGCTTTTTGTGTGATAAACTCATCAAGGATGAATCTAGACAAGTCCCTAAGGCATGGTGAAGCATCTAGGCACCCTAAGGCACCACTTTGCACTTAATCTTGGTGTTTACGGTTTTGGGACCTCCCAAAACTGTGAACACCTTTAACTTGGTGTTCTTGGGACTTTTCTTTGATGCTAACATGTAATACAAGCTTAATAAGACTCAAGGATGGAAGTACTTACTATAAGGAAGCTTGAATTGAGCTAAAAGTCCAAGAACACTTAGTGTATGTTCTTGGTGTTTTTGGAAAACTAATCAAAACACAAAAATGGATGGATTAAAGGATGTACAATCACTAAATTAAGTGATATACTAACTTGAAAGGGCTAGAAACACTTACTAGATTGATGATATTGAACAAAACTTGGATGATACTTGAGAGGGTTTTTGAGTTTACTCTTTTGGTAATTGGGGAGTAAACATAAAATGACTATTTTTGGGAGTAAACTCATGCTTAAGGCATGAGTTTATGCTTTTGGGGTTAGTTTATGGCCCAAACATAAAATTTTGGCCGTGAACTTCTAAGCTACGTGGTATTCGCTGTTTAGAAAATTCGAGACCCGAGACGGCCCATCCGCTTACCCGTTCGTTTAAAGATTAATTATTAAAATAATCAAACGAACTTTAATTTCCTAAAAACAAGTAAAAGTGAACTTGACTTATAATATGGAGAGATTGACTTTTAGGGTTTGACCGAATGAAAATTCCGGGTTGTCACATCATCCACCTGTTAGAGGGAATTTTGTCCCGAAATTAAAATTTTGGTAAGCAAATAGGCATGAATTATCTAGTCATGAGATGGGAAACTTCCTAATAGATTATTTCTCGCGCTCATAAGTGAATTCGGGCCTTCGGTTAGTATCCCAATGAACCTTCACTATAGGGAGGCGGCGTTGCTGCGTCCGCTTGACCACTCAATCGAGGGTCACTACGGTTCTAATATGAAGGCGAGGATCTTGTTAATCTCGATCTCATCAAGTGGGCTTACAAGAGTCCTAACAGAAAGGTACGGTTTTAAGATCAAGACGCGAAGAGTAAAATGTACATTACTGAGTTCGTGGAGTAGGTTTAGTCTGTGAGATATACGACCGATTCTGGTAAGAATCTCGGAGGTCCTGACTATCTTGGATTTAGCTTTCCACGCTTTACGAAGCGCATTAAGCCATTCACAGTGTGAGTTTTCCTAAAGAACTTGGTCTCTCACTTGGAATCTCCAAGGTTTCTTTTTCTTGTTTAACTTCCCAGTCAAGGGCCACCCCTTGTTGGGTCAAAGTCGTAAACGTTTCTATGATTTGTGAGGAATTCTGGATGAACTATGACAGTAGGTCTGTAAGACCTAGAATTTGGCGAATTCCTGTCGGCGTCCCTGATGTCGACAAATTCCCAACGGTTTTCATAAATTGACAGAGTACTCAAGAATTTCCACATCACTAATAGTGTGTCTTAGGAAATTTTGACTCTTCAATTCCAAAACTCATGTTCAGAGAACTTTGCGAAAAGTATCTCCGAGGGTAATGTTTCCGCGGGTTCCTTCTTACTACTAGGGCACATAAGTAAATCGTTACATGGAGAATGACGAACTGATCCAAGTAAGAAAGACGGACTCTATTCATTAAACTTATGAATGCTTCAGGCGTATTGGTCCTATTCGAGGGGTATCACTACAGACTCGAAGTGTCCGCATCGAGTTCGGAAGGTAGGCTTCCGGACATCCTTCCCTCACACTCAAACAGGTGATATTCAGATCTCAGGTCCATTTTTGAAAGTAATTATTTCCTTGCGTTCACTCAACCAATTCATCTATGCGAGACAGAGGCAACGATTTCTAATGGAAAAATCTGGACGGGGTCCTCGATAACCGAGGTACATACGATGCAATCCGTCGACCTCTGGAAGAATAAGACCGGAGCTCTCCAGGGTGAGAAGCCTAGTCTTCCAATTCTATTTATGTGTAGTTTGCTAAGTTGTTCGGACTGTTCTTGTATCTCCGTAGTTGTTTAGACTGTAGGGCAATTTGTTTACAGGAGTCATACTAGGTTCTAAGTTTGTTCACATGACGATGCGATTACTCGTAGTCTTGGGTAGTCTCCGTCCTGAAGTTCACATTAGAATTCATACTTCGTTCAACGATCACAATATCGTGTATAGGAGTCGTATATAATTAAGATTGAAAAGGTAGTCGAATAACTGATTCTTCTTTAAGCTCATATACTATCGAGGGAAAAGAAGTTAAAGTGGAATCATCAATTCTAAACCTGTAGAACCTTGATTATATATCACCCCTATGTATACATTCTTCAGCGACAGATCAACCGTACGGATCTTTGGATTTGAACTCGACGTACTGTACGAGTGGTACTTCGGGGATTTCTTCATAAAGGAAAAGAACTATGAGGTACTCCATGCATGAGTACTTCGGTGTTCTGATATGACGGCTTCGCTGGAAAGGCGATTCCGAAGAAAGAGATGCACATAAGAAGCTGGTTTTGGTGCGGATCAAATTGAATCTAGATGTAAGAAAATTTCGGAATCATAAGGAAACTTAAAGACATTAGATTTGAACATAAGACGTTACAGACAAAACACAACTGTGCGACCGTCAACAGAGTTACTGCACTTTAGGCTTACTACAAGACTATTGCTGCGAATAAGGTATACCATAAAAGACAAGTATATGCAGCACAAGGGTCCCTTAACTGACGGGCTCCCTCAAAAGGTAACACTTGGGTCATACTAAATTAAAACAGTTTATAAGTCTGTTACAACGAAACGCCTTAATTATATTGACGTGGGTCCGGAGTAGGCTCTCCTGCAGCTGTGATCCTGAGAATCTTCCCATCTACGCCAGAGTTTTGCGCTATCAGACAATCCTTCTTGAGGTGTCTAATTTCACCGCATTGGTGACATATCTGAGCAGCACCAACATTGGTGGTGGAAGTGAAGCATCGAGTAGGAGTTATGGGGACACGGTTGCTTTCGTTGATCTTCTCTTTTGGACAATTTCTGTAATAGTGCCCTGCCTCACCACAACTATAGCAAACTAGGCTTGCTCCAGTAGTGGAGGTAGTTCTACAGAAATGAGCAATGTGCCCCATCTTGTTGCAATTATTGCATTGCCAGGCTTGGCAAATTCCCTTGTGGTGGTAGTTGCACCGGTCGCACTTCGGGAGTGTTCCTTCATATGGTCTGCTCGGCACTGGGATGACAGCGGTTTCCAGTTGTTGTTGTTGCATGGAAATTCTCTGAAATCGTTTGTGTTCCACTTTGGCTTGACGTTTTCTTTTCTTGAACTCTGAGTTGTTGTTTTGGGTGGTGGCGACTGTTACTCTTTTTTGATTTCTCGGATCGTTAACACGATCGGGATTGTCAACTCCTTTTTTAGTCTTGCTTGCGTTGACAGTGCTGTGGTTTGCTAGGACAGCTGTCACGGTAGCTATAACTGCGGTTTGAAATGTAGTGGCGTCCATAGGAAAAGCAGAGGTTTCGTTGTTTGGCTGGCTGCTTCCGGATGAAGACATGATTCCGTAACACGAAAGATAAGGATTTTGTGAACGATTCTGGTTGGCCCTAGATGTACTTCGATTGTTCAAGTAAAGAGTAGAAGTATGTTCGCGTAGGTTTGACCTACATCCCTACGATGTAGTCCTATTGCTGAGTGGAAGTGAGTTTGTGGAATGGTCTTATGACGTTTGTCGTTCAAGCCGAGGTATCGTTGGTGTGTGAATAACATGATCCAAGCACTGAAATAGACTTGGAAATGTCTCCGGAGTTAAATTACTATAGTCCAATGACTTGACTAAAGCATGTTTCAGATAGGCTCCAATGAAAGTATGATAAGAGTACTTGAATAAAGATTGACACAGAAGTTAGCCGACTGTCAATATCTTTGATATTCATGACGTAAAAGTTCGAGAAAATGACCTTGTAAAGGGATTACGTCATATCTAGAGAAGATAGTTCTTGACAGCATAAAGACCTAACCAACAGTAGTTACAGTACAAAATAGTTTCATAGAAAATGCCATATCGGGCATAGACAGAAAAACGATTCCTTTTAACAAGGAACCTATAGTAAAGCATCTACTACTGGCAACGCTCATCCCTCTGGTGAACTCTCAGTTCAGCCAGTTGACGTTCCACATCAAGTAGGTGTCTTTCGTACACCCTCTGGCGTACGCGGAGTTCTATGACTTCGGCTCGTGATTCACCCAGTTCTTGCAACAGGGTTTCATGGTTTCTCTCAGATCTCTCACGAGCATCTTCTAGAGGAATGGTGAGGAGGGTATGCATTCTCGCATCGGCAATAACTTCTGTGATCTGATGTAGGGTTGTCCTGCCTTGAACCTCATTTCGGCCCACTCTACGGACAAAGATTGGCAAGATTCTGTCTGCTGAGCCCCCATTGCTCAGGTCATAAAAGCTTTGGTCACCATTAAATGGCATGGGTTGATCTTGTCCTTGGCTCCATGTTTCCAAGCATTCCACCCACTCAGGCGTCGGGCCATGAAAAGCCGGACGAGGGTTAGGAATTGGAACGGGAGATGCCTGGGGTAGGTTCTCAACCTCGGGTTTGGAATTAGCACCATCCGAAAGTTCTTCATCATGGTGATCATTCAAAGGGATAGGATGATCATTAACTGCTTCTTCTCCAAACCAACCAGCAATGACTTCGTTTGGAAGATACTGGTTGCCATGGGGATGGACTCCAGCCATGTTATCTATGCGAGAATTGGGGTAAGAAAATAATTATTAGACGAACTATCTAGATAATTATTTAGAATGTCTTCATTAGTTACATCAGTATTTATGAAGTGCATACTAGTTATATGTAACAGAAACAGGATAGGCCTTCGAATAAGTGACCTTAACTCCAAATTCACACAGAATAGGGGTAAAGCAAAATTTTCACAGATTCTAAGTCTATAACATCCTAGTTCCATAAAGCCTTAGTGTATCCACTTAGCAACTATCAACTTAGTAATAAAGATCCTGTTTTAGTTCTCAAGTATAAAGTACTTATAGTAACACCAAATACCCATATAGTATTTTAAGTTTAATGTTATGTTCTACTGTTCTCATTGTGGTATGGTTGGTAAGATTTTAGACTTGTTGCAACCACAAAACTACACTTAGGCACATGCTAGTCAACCCTCAGATAATATAGTTGAGCAGGCTATATCTTCCTAGTTTTGACCATATGTCTCTAAGTCCACCTGTGTTGTCCAACAATCGTAATTCTTTTGTACTGTCCTAGTGACACTGATTTTTAATATGAATGCAGGCATGTATACTTAATTAAATATTTTATTATTTAAATTATAAACTCTTGGTCAGATTATTTTTAATCCCTATGTATTTATAGTTAGTATATCTTTTATGGGTTGATATACTTAATTCACTATAAACAATGCTCTGATATCAATCTGTCACACCCCAAAACCATGAACGTTGGAAACGTTCTGGGGCGGAGGACGTCATGTACAGTATCACAATAATGAAAAGTAGTAAACAAGCAGCAACATCATCCATTGCATAAATAATATAATTTTAATACAAGTGTGTTCTGTCAAATTATAAAAGACACTATCATATAAATCAAAATGAAAGATGAGTCTTGAACGAGCACCATCTTCTCTGAACCTTGCATCGATACCTGTCTATGGTTGACCTGAGGATACAAGTTATTTTGAAAGAGAGTATCAGCTTTAAAGTTGGTGAGATCATAAGTATTTTAGTGTCTTAATTTGTATGTAAGCGTTTGTATGTATTTGAAATGTAAGTATTTGTATGTATTTGAAATGTAAGTATGAAAACATTTTGAACATCCTAGAAAACCATATGTTTCCTACTAAAAGTATCCTTCTACCAAGGCATCTAGTATCTATCTCTGTTTATTGTATGGGTGTGTATTTTAACAAATCTAACTATCATTAACCAAAAATATAGTATTTACATTACCGTGCATCGTGTGAATGTTCACAAAGTGAATGTTATGGGGAAATAATAAAGTACTGTAGTTTTATAATAAGTGACTACTGCTGTACTAACTACCTTAAACTAAATGAAATTTAAAGTAACATGTGATCGGCCTGTGTCCTGCTACCGACTCAATAGTAAAAAGACGATGTAAGACGCCGTAAGAAATGACATTTGGCACCCGTAGACTCGCAAGTCCCACTATAGCGAGCAGCAAGGTGTAGGATAGTCAATCCGTATAGATGTATATGCAAACTCATACGCTCCCCAATTAAGGAGATTTTGGATACAAAAACGGTCATGGCAAATAGTGCCATGACCCGTTTAATAGCTCACATAACTGAATGTAATGTATATGTAATTTATGTGCTAGCTGTGTTGTGTTCTTCCTCTGTATAGCCTGTATGTTTGTTTCTCATCACTATGTATTATGTTTGTTTCTCATTACTATGTATAATGTTTTTTTCTCATCACTATGTGTTATGTTTGTTTCTCATTACTATGTATTATGTTTGTTTCTCATTGCTATCTATAATGTTTGTTTCTCATTACTATGTATTATGTCTGTTTCTCATCACTATGTATTATGTTTATTTCTCATCACTATGTATTATGTTTGTTTCTCGTCACTATGTATTATGACTCATGTATGAACTGACTCTTTGTGTGATTTATTGTTCTAGTATTAGCATTAGTAAAACCCTAAACTATGCCTATTGTAGTTTACTTTTAATATAACTGGTACGTATGAACATGGAAGTATACCCTTGCTACCCAAGGGTATTGAATGAACTGGGAGAACCTTTATGACTATATATAAACATGATATATAACTAATATTTAAACGACCTTTGGACGGGTACCCGATATCCCACCAGACCACATCTCAAGCTCGAAAAGGAAATAGGGTGGATAGCCTTCCTAAGTCTTTTAAACATTTCTTATATAACTATACATATATAGGCATGCAATTGATAATATAAAAGCATAAAATAAGTTTCGTAAAACATTTGACCATAATTATTATCTATGAAAAGATTGACTTTATGTCAATCTATAAAACGGGTTGAAAGCATGGGTTTGATAAAACAGTTTAGGTATAAAGAAACATTTGTTTGAAACACCATTGTAAATGAGTTTGAAATGAAACCTATATTGTAAAATGAACAGTTTAATAAGGAGTTTTAAACATATAAAACGTTTATGAAAATCATGTCAAGAAAACTGTTTAGTAAAATAGTTAATGAGTAGTAAATCATTTGAATGCCGCTTATTAATCACATGTGATTGATATATAATAACTAGCATGATTCTACTTGTATCCCCCCCATAAAACATTTAAAAACATGTAGAAACATTTAAAAGGTTAATTCAAGGGGGTATGAACTCACCTGTAGTAAGTGGTTGGGATGAACAGACCGAAACAGGATGCTTGGTGTCAAGTGAAGTCTTGAACACACTCTTTGATCCTAGTTAACATATAATATCACATATATGTATCCAATTAGTCTTTAAACAACTAATAAAAAAAGTTAAGACACCCTAGGACATGCTAAACACTTTATACAAGTGTTATAAGTCTCAAGGATGGCATCTAAGTGTTGTAGGGAAAGGCTAGTGTGTTTGGGGTTCAAAGAACACTCCTAAAATTAGTTTACTCCCTAAAGACCAACACTCCTTGAGTTTACGGTCATAAACTCTTTAGTTTACGGTCGTAAACTCCTAACCTTTTGACCATTTGTTGATTTGAAGTCTTCTAAGCTATTCCAAACATTCCTACTTCATGATTTAGCCTTAGGAAGTGTTGTGTGGCATCAAAACACTCCTAAATGCAGTTTATGGTCTAAGGACCATTTTCTCCATGAGTTTACTATCTTAGACTCATGAGTTTACTACCTTAAACTCATGAGTTTACTACCTTAAACTCATAAGTTTGGTATTTGGGGGTTTTCAAGTCCTTAGCTCAATCATAGCAATAGTCTAGGTTAGATTTAGACATAAGGAACAACCATGGGACTTTTATGGGACTTTTATACACCTTATGGGGTGTTTACGGTTTTGGGAGATCCCCAAACCGTAAATACTTAAAAATGTAAGGTTTTGGTGCTTTTTGTGTGATAAACTCATCAAGGATGAATCTAGACAAGTCCCTAAGGCATGGTGAAGCATCTAGGCACCCTAAGGCACCACTTTGCAATTAATCTTGGTGTTTACGGTTTTGAGACCTCCCAAAACCGTGAACACCTTTAACTTGGTGTACTTGGGACTTTTCTTTGACGCTAACATGTAATACAAGCTTAATAAGACTCAAGGATGGAAGTACTTACTATAAGGAAGCTTGAATTGAGCTAAAAGTCCAAGAACACTTAGTGTGTGTTGTTGGTGTTTTTGGAAAACTAATCAAAACACAAAAATGGATGGATTAAAGGATGTACAATCACTTGATTTAGTGATATACTAACTTGAAAGGGCTAGAAACACTTACTAGATTGAAGATATTGAACAAAACTTGGATGATACTTGAGAGGGTTTTTGAGTATACTCTTTTGGTAATTGGGGAGTAAACAAAAAATGACTAGTTTGGGGAGTAAACTCATGCTTAAGGCATGATTTTACGTTTTTGGGGGTATTTTACGGCCCAAACATAAAAGTTTGGCCGTGAACTTCTACGCTACGTGGTATTCGCGGTTTAGAAAATTCGAGACCCAAGACGGCCCATCCGCTCACCCGTTCGTTTAAAGATTAATTATTAAAATAATCAAACGAACTTTAATTTCCTAAAAACAAGTAAAAGTGAACTTGACTTATAATATGGAGTGATTGACTTTTAGGGTTTGACCGAAGGAAAATTCCAGGTTGTCACAATATGGGTATGTTTATCTGATTAAACATAAGTTCGATACATTTGATGTATTTAAAAGGTTCCAGAAAGAACTAGAGAACCAACTAGAAAGAAAACCAAGATATTGCGTTCTGATAGGGGTTGAGAGTATCTTAGTGATAAATTCTATGATCATCTTAGATTTTGTGGGATAGTTTTGTAACTAGCTACAGACGATTATGGGGAGCACTGAGGTAGTGCTCCAAACCTCAGAGACTGCAGACAACTCAGAGTTGTAAAAAGAGCTATGCAAACCAACAACGATCTGAGTTGGAGTTCCATGTTGCGGACATGGTTTTGCTAAATGTGTCACCCTGGAAAGGTGTGATACGCTTCAGGAAGTAGGGCAAGATGGGACCCCAATTCATTGTACCATTTCGTGTGATTGACAGGGTGGGCAAAGTAGCTTACCGGTTGGATCTGTTGGAGGAGATCAGTTAGATTCACAGTACTTTCCATGTTTCTCAGTTACGGAAGTGCTTAGTTGATGATAGGGCGGTGGTACCGCTAGATGATATTCAGATCGACGAGCGCCTGAACATTATAGAGAGACCGATCTTAATTCTTGATCTGAAGACAAAGGTCTTCTACAACAAGGTGGTACCATTTGTCATGGTGCGGTGACAACATCGGAAGGCACCGAATGGACTTGGGAGTCGGAGTCGGATATGAGGGAGCATTATCTGGAGTTGTTCCCTTTGGTGGACTTCGAGGACGAAGTTGTTGATCCAAGTGGGGGAGAATTATTACACACGAATCCTGATAAGTTTCCCTTCTAATCCTTTAAATTATGATTTTGGCAACTTTGGCCTGTAACGGCCCAAAAATCCTTCCGCTAAGGATGTTAGATTTCTGTTACTCGGATATTAGTGGTTGAAAAGTTATTTCGATACTAAGTTATAAAATGAAATAAATTAAATAAAAAGATAATTAACTAATGAAAATCTAGGGGGCTGAATAGAAATTCCAACACATGATACATTACATATAATAAAAGAAAGTAGGGTAATTTATGTGCGATGAAGGAAAGTTAAGGGGTCAGAACTATAACATCGAAATTTAAAAGCCCCTGGATTTTAACGCCTCCTATCCCTTCTTTTCCGTTTCCACACCGTCGGGTAATATACATTATGACTGCAAGGTATACGGAAACATAGAGAAATTGCGAGATGTAGAGAGACACGGTATCATCTCCTCCTTCGGTAGGAAACCACATGACCACCGGTCATGGTGTACGAGCAAAGTCTCCTTGATGGTCTACTCCGGCGAGATATAAATCTGGTACTTGTTCCGCTAGTGTTTAGTAGAGATGAGATCGCATACACGACTAGGACGTGGGAGTTTCAGTAAGAAGTTAACAAGAGGTAAGTCTTGTTGGTGATGTTACAGCAGGTCTATACAACTCGTAGTGGTTAGCATCGATTCAAAGACAAATTCGAACGGGTTGGAGCATTCCATCGATCGGTGGTTTATAAATTGGTCCTGCGAGTCTCGGGAATGGGTAGGTATCTCCAATGGATCGGAAAGGAAAGGAGGTTCCTGACCAATGAATTTCAACATTTCATGATAACAATGAGAGACGAAGTTGTAAGTCGGATGTGTGATTGGAGATTAATGTATGAAGAGGTTCCTACTTGGCTGTATTCAACTATTATCATTTTAGTTGAAGGTCGGTTGGCATATCACATATGACGAGCCATACATACTAATTAATCTATGTTAATATCATAAATAAATGAGGCCACGTGCATGTACGCTTGTTGTGAACACAGATGCATGGTAGAAACTTACAGATATATAGAAAAAGAACAAAAGTCGTAGTAACGAGTGTACGGCGGGTTGCATGTTGAAGTAAAGATACTAAAGTTTTAATCGCATGACGTGGCCATCTCTTAAGTAATGGTACACATTTTGTTTATTTTATTTAAGTTATAGATCGTGGTTTAGACTTTAGATTAGGAAAATCATTTTATTTTATTAACACGTGAGTGGTAACATGTGGTGTCTTTTCTTCTTGTTACAACTCATGGTATTAAGAAGTTTAAATGTTGATTAACTAACCAATTAGGTTAGTATAATATAATCTGAAGAAACTTATAAACTCGTAACCAGGCTATTAATATTTAGTCTAATAAAGTGCAATAGTAAAATTATATTTAGATTAAAGTGTTAAAACTTGACTTGTAAAGTCGTTATTCAAAACATATTTGTAGATAACTTGATTTATATACATAGATATGTATATATGTATTTGGGAAATTAGTTATAAATAAAATTACCAAGCAGCATGACATAATGATTTTAATTATTAAATAAAAATATCGATGGATATATGTTTCATTTTATAAAAAATGTTATATATACAAACATAACTATCTCTTCGTATTTAAAAATACGTAATTGTATAGGAACAAGATGATTACAATTATCGATGTCGACTGAAACTATGGATTAAATACGAGATACACCGACTTACTGTGACAATCCGAAATTTATTCCGTCATGATATTCCATTTTCATTAGTAAAACCGTATGTATTTCAATTTTTCCGTTAACATTTTGGATTAGATCATTTAAATTAAGATTTTTATTTTGACCTCATGAGTGTCCAAACCGATTAGAAACGCGTGAAAATATCCTCGTTATTTATTTGGAAAAATTTTAGTTACGACTAAGTCGTAATAATGGCAATTAATCGGGTACCACCATAAGCTTCGTTTAACGTCGGTATCGGGTAGATTTCAACCGCGCCATAAATTCAATCCCTATATAAGGGATTGAGTGACCACATTTTGAAGCTTTTTCACTCTCTTAAAACACTTTCTCTCACTATTCTCTCTCTAAAACTCGACTTTGATCCAAAATCATCCATTTCAAGCTCCAATTTGGTAAGAAATCCATCCTAGGTCATAGTATAACATGTTTGGCTTTCAAATTCGTGTTTAAATCATTAAATAGGACCAAGAACTTGTGTTTACGGTCTAGTAACCCTCTGAAAACCGTGAACTCCTTTAAATGGGGTTTTGAAGCCCTAAAACCCTTCCAAACCACTTCTAGTGCTTAGTTATGACCTTTAGACTTGCAGGAATAGACTTAGAGCACCAAAATCTTACCATTTAGGGGGTAAACTTGACTTTACGGCCCAAGAACATGCTTGGACCGTAAACCCTCATTCATAGACCATAAAAACCTTTCAAGGTGTTAGATTGCCCCTTAAACACCTCAAAAGCTTCTATGAGCTTCCATAAGTGCATAGAACCTTATATTCCTTCATGATATGCACCAAAACATACACAAATGAGTCAAACTTGAGTTTACGGCCCAAAAACATTCTTGGACCGTAAACACCCCTTCTTAGACCATAAACACCTCCAAAGGGTGTTAAAGTGCCCTTAACACCATGTATGGCTTAGAGTTGGACCTAGAACTTTGTATGCTTAACCTACAACCACCAAAACACATGATTCATGGACAAACATGAGTTTACGACCGTAAACTCATGTGTTTAAGGTAGTAAACTCACCAAGAACATCTTCATAAACCGTAAACTCCTTTCCAAGGTCAATTCAAGTCCCGATCACTTCCTAAGCCATGGAATCAACCCTAGAACCTTCCCTTGTGCATTGTAAGACCATTTAGCATCCAAGAACACACCACCCATGAGTTTACGACCGTAAACTCATGGGGATATGGACATTGGACCGTAAAATCCTCAAGGAGTTTACTCTTGAAGAGCAAACTCCATAATTAGGCCCTACACACCCTTAGAGGCAACCCTGATCACTCTTAACACTTGAAATGAAGTGTTTTCACACCTCAATGTGTAATTTTCTTATTTAATTAGTAGTTCAAAGTCTAATTAGATACAATTATGTATCTCTTCATATTACATAGGAACCTCGCGCGTATTCAAGCCCCGAACTGACACTTAGCATTTTAGCCGACACATTTCTCGACCGGTGAGTTCATTACCCTACACCTTTTTCCGTGTTTTTCAATGTTTTCAAGGGGGGGAATACAAGCAAAAGTACTAGGATATCTTGTACTCAAACTTATTATTTCATTTGAATGTTTCATATTCCACATGCTTTTAACAATCGAAACCGTATTAACCAACAGTTTGACTTGCAGAGTTAGTTTTCAAATATTATTATATATTGTTATATTATATATTTCTCAAATGATTTCGACTTTATTATTCTTAAAGGCATTTATTTAGTACTTTTGATTCGTCCTCTGTAACACTCCACAGAGATACGCGAGTGGAGGACCGCCCTTTTGTAATTAGAATGTAAAACAGGATTTTCCGCATTATTACTTGTAAATTCGTTAATCTTAATAATTGGAGACACGTCCTCTGTAACACTCCATAGAGATACGCGAGTGGAGGACCTCCCCTATAACCAGAATCTCCTGGAGAGAGAGCGTGACTTGAGTATATAGATCTATACGGGGCTGACTACCCCGCACCTGGCTGCTAGCTACAGCTGAACCGAAAGGTTCAAGGGTGATGAAAGTCATAAAATGATGATGGACTTCTTATTGCCATATCTAGTTTATCGTATGGTTATGGAACTTGCTATTTAGATTACGGAGATTTACTTGTTGGTAATAATGTATTTAGTAAGCTAATAACCTTAAGAATTAGTTTACTTTCCACACAATAGTTTTATATACGTGTTAAAACTAATATACATTTCAAGGATAACTAGGTTTTCAGGAAACTTCACACAAACACTTTAAGTATGGTAGATACTTGTACATTACATTTAGAACCAGTAACCAACCACAAACTTTTAAGGAAAATAAGGGTTTTTCCTGGAATAACAGAACTCGTTTTAAAGTAGATCGTGTAGTAACCAGATAACAAACTGTTTTTAACCAAACTGTGTAACCAATGGATAAACAA
This sequence comes from Lactuca sativa, assembly GCF_002870075.4. NCBI lineage: Eukaryota > Viridiplantae > Streptophyta > Magnoliopsida > Asterales > Asteraceae > Lactuca > Lactuca sativa. The sequence continues at coordinate 289,076,042 of NC_056625.2, read as the reverse complement.
ACTTTACTTATAAGAAAATATGGGATTTTCTTGGATAACACTTTTTCAGAAAACCAAAGGAAACTTGTTCATTTTCAGAAACAAACCGCTTATGAACTCACCAGCTTTATGCTGATTTTTCAAATTGCTTGTATTCTCAGGTTCTCCTTAGACAGGTATCCCACGTTCTTTTGCAGAAGACGGAGCATATGGAAGTCACAACTTTATTTTGTTTAGACTAATATATCTATAAGACATGTACAACTTTGTTTTCAAACAAATTTAATGATTCTATGTAATGTAATGTTTCGTGTTTACTATGCTTACTATGTACATTGGTTGTGATACTTAACATGAAATCACCTCCACCCCGGAACGTTTCCGCCTTCGGTTTCGGGGTGTGACACTTACAATTAGACCATGAATTTATATTTATACATATTAATTGGTCTAATAGAAATATTTCTTTCTCAATGGCATATATGATCGGGATCTAGGCAAGATAATATTACGAGGTTAAGTGTTGATCTCTCGATCGACGTCAAGGTGAGTTAGTAGTTTACTCACTAAATCTGCTTAAGTACCAATGTACATTTCACACACGGATCATGGATTTATTTTATGTCTAAATTTGTCATTGTTTTGTTTATAAGTATGATATGTGTAACATCCCAAAAATACAGTCTGAAAATTTCGTTTTAAATAATAATAAAATCATATTCCAATCGTCACATCATAAAACCATGTGTCAATTATCTCAACCCATAATAAAATGTCATGAACATTTTTGCCAAATCAAACTATGAATCAAAAGAAACTCCCAGGAAAAGACTGAAGTTGTGGTGTGTGCGATGCCATCATCTCGAACTCTTCCATTTACTTGCGGAAGTACCTGAAACCAAAACTGAAACTGTAAGCACGAAGCTTAATAAACTCCCCCAAACTACGACATACCATACAATAACATATAAAGCATCTATCGGGCCTTGCCCACTGCATCGGACTGAAGTCCGGAAACTAACCAGGGCCTTGCCCTTTGCATCGGACCGAAGTCTGGAAACTGCATCGGACCGGAGTCTGAAACTAACTAGGGCCTTGCCCTCTGCGTCGAACCAAAGTCCGGAACTAACTGCATCGGATCGAAGTCCGGAACTGATTGGGACCTTGTCCCCTGCATCGGATCGAAGTTCGGAACTAACTGCATCGAACCGAAGTCCGGAATTGAATGAACGTAACATAGCATCAACATATCAACTAGCATGAAAACATATACTGCATACTACATCGGAACAGAGTCCGGAACACATAACACAAAACATGCTTGAATCACAAAGACGTCACGCACTCTAACTACTGCATCGGACCGAAGTCCGGAACTACTACTAAGTAAACGCGCCGACATTGTGGCCGTAGACCCGTTCTTACTGGAAGGAAACTCACCTTGTGATGCTGACTGTTGAACTCCTGAATGAGAAATCCCTGACTGCTACTCCGGCTGCTTCCCAGCTCTTTTGAATGCCAAAAGAAAGGATGATCCTAGATCTATGAGCTCAAGGTGCTCAAGTTCTTCTTCTTCCACCTCTCTTCTTCTCCTTCTTCAAAAAAACAAGCTCAAAGATCAAACACACACAATCAAGGAGTAAAGGGGGACGAACTAGGGTTTCTATGGAGTGAATGATAAATGAGGAGTCTAAATGGGAGGCTATAATGGGGTTTAAATACGCCTCAACCCCTACATTTAGGGTTTGCCACCTGGTTGCGTACGTTGGGCGTACCTTAACTTACGCTGCGCGTACGCTCAGCCTCCCCGCATTTCATTTAAGCAGTAGACCCAGCGTACAAGGGGGGGGGGGGGGGGGTTACGCCCCGCGTACGGCTTATGGACTGCTTACTCATCGGCCCAAAATAAAGGTCCACTCACAAAATTAAGTCAGTTATGGCCCAAACTAAACTGAAGAATTAAATAACTTTTATACCTCGGAAACGATCGTTACAAATCTCCCCCACTTGAATCAGACTTCGTCCTCGAAGTCTGCTACCACTGAATCTGAAAATAACTCCGAGTAATGCTCCTGCATCTCCTCCTCTGATTCCCACGTCCACTCTGAACCCTTCCGGTGCTGCCACCGCACCTTCACTACCTGAATTACCTTGTTCCTCAAGGTCTTTGTCTTCCGGTCCAAAATCGCGACTGGCCTCTCAATATAATTCAGGCTGCTATCAACCTGAATGTCCTCTAAGGGAACAACTGCTGACTCATCCACTAAACACTTCCTCAACTGGGAAACATGGAAAGTGTTGTGGATTTGGCTAAGCTCTGCCAGAAGATCCAACCGATAAGCAACCCGACCCACCCGGGCTAAAACCCTAAAAGGACCAATGAACCTGGGGCCCAGCTTGCCTCCCGTCCGAAATCTGATGACACCCTTCCAAGGTGATACCTTCAGGAGGACCATGTCGCCTTCCTGAAACTCCAAGTCTGATCGCCTTCTGTCGACGTAACTCTTCTGCCGACTTTGTGCAGTCTATAACCTACTGCGTACCTGCTGGATCAACTCTGTCGTCTTGAGCACAACTTCGGTGCTCCCAATGATACACTGACCGACCTCGCCCCAACAAATTAGTGTCCTACACTTCCTCCCATACAGCATCTCGAAGGGAGGTCGGTCAATACTCGGATGGTAACTGTTGTTATACGAAAATTCAGCTAATGGAAGATACATCCCAACTGCCACCGAAATCTAGGACACATGCCCGAAGCATGTCCTCCAGGGTCTGAACGTCCTCTCACTCTGTCCGTCCGTCTGGGGGTGGAAAGCGGTGCTGAAATGGAGACGAGTGGCCATCTCGTCATGAAACCGCTTCCAAAATTTGGAAGTAAAACGGACATCTCCGTCTGACACCACAGAAACAGGCACTCCATTCCGTGCCACAACCTCTTGCACATAAATATCAGCTAGTTTCTCTGCCAATATACTCTCCTGGATCGGTATAAAATGAGCACTCTTTGTCAATCGATCCACAATAACCCTAATCGAATACACCCCACGTGCGGTCCTAGGGAGCTTAGTGATGAAATCCATGGTGACATCCTCCCATTACCACACTGGAATGTCTAATGGCTGCAACCTGCCGTGGGGCCTCTGGTGCTCTGCCTTGACCTTCCTGCAGGTCAGGCACCTCTCCACATACAAGGCGACATCCAGCTTCATGCAGGGCCACCAATAATCGGGTTGAAGATCCCTATACATCTTCGTCGCCCCTGGATGGATGGAAAATCGAGACTTATGAGCCTCGTCCAGCAACACCTGCCGTATTCCGCCCCAGTACGGTACCCATACCCTCCCATGAAGAGTCAACAATCCTCGACTATCGTAGTCAAAAGAAGCTACTCGGCCCACAATCCTCTCACACTTCTGTCTCTCCTCCTTGAGGCTCTCGGCCTGCGCCTCTTTGATTTGATCCAACAATGGAGTAATCACAGTCATCCTCAAACAAGTATCTCTGATCGGGGTCGTTGCTGCCTTGCGACTCAGGGTGTCGGCCACTACATTGGCCTTCCCTGGGTGTATAAGATCTCACAGTCGTAATCCTTCAACACATCTAACCATCGCATCTGCCTAATGTTCATATTCGGCTGATCCATGAGGTACCTCAAGCTCTTGAGATCCGTGTAAATGGTACAACGGGTCCTGTAGAGGTAATGTCTCCAAATCTTGAGGGCGAACACCACTTCCCCCAACTGTAAATCATGCGTAGGATAATTAGCCTCGTGAGGCTTCAACTGTCTCGAGGCATAAGCTATCACACGACCTCGCTGCATCAACACTGCTCCCATACCTATGATCGAAGCATCACAATAAACCATGAAATCCTCTACTCCCTCTGGCAGGGTAAGAATCGGTGCCTCGCACAATCTTTGCCTGAGGGTCTCAAATGCTGCTTGCTGCTCAGGCCCCCAGCGAAACACCACTGACTTCTTAGTCAGTCGGGTGAGCAGTACTGCTATCTTGAGGAAATCCTGAATGAACCTCCTGTATTACCCTGCCAAACCTAGGAAGCTCCGAATCTCAAATGGAACCTCGGGACCTCCCACTGCATCACGGCCTCTATACTGGCTGGATCTACCAAAATACCCTTCTGGTTGACGAGGTGTCCAAGGAACTGCACCTCGCGCAACCAGAACTCGCACTTGGAGAACTTCGCGAAAAGTCTTTCCTTCCTTAAAATCTCTAGCACCTCCCTCAGGTGCTCTTCGTGCTGCTCCTGAGTATTGGAATAAACCAAGATGTCATCAATGAATACTATCACCGATCGATCCAAAAACGTCCTACATACGCGGTTCATGAGGTCCATGAACGTGGCTAGGGCGTTGGTGAGCCCAAACAGAATCACCACAAACTCATAATGATTGTACCGGGTCCTGAAATCAGTTTTCGGCACATCCTCATCCCTGACTCTCATCTGATGATACCCGGAGCATAAATAAATCTTGGAAAACCAAGATGCTCCCTACAGCTGATCAAACAAATCATCTATCCTTTGGAGTGGGTAACGGTTCTTCACTGTTACCTTATTCAACTCCCGATAATCAATACACATATGGTGCGACCCGTACTTCTTCTTCACAAACAAAATCGGTGCCCCCCAGGGCGAACTGCTCGGCCTGATAAAACCCTTGTCTAAAAGCTCATGCAGCTTCGTAGACAACTCCTGCATCTCTGGGGGAGCCAACCGATATGGTGCCTTGGCTATCGGAGCCGCACCAGGGATTAGGTCAATCCCGAACTCGACATGCCTCTCGGGAGGTATTCCAGGCAAATCCACTGGAAATACATCTGGTTAGTCTCGCACTACCGGAACATCATCAAATATTGTCTTGCCCTTCTCCCGGGCATCTAAAACATATGCAACATAACCGGCACAACCCTGCTGAAAATAGCGCCTCGCTCTCGCCGCTGAACATAGAACCGGTCCCTACAGTGGGCTCTCGCCCTGAATCACTAACTCTCCCCCACTGGGAATGCGAACCCTCAATAACTGCAGCTCACAATCTATCACCGCCTTATTGGGGCTCAGCTAATCCATGCCTACTATGACCCTATTCCCTCTCAAGGGAATAGGGACCAAGTCCACCAGAAACTGCTCATCGAATAATTATAGGGAACACCCTATGTGCACCCTTGCAACCCTAACGGTCCTATCAGCTGCTATCTCAACCTTAAGTGGACAATCTAGCTCCCCTGGAGCTCTGCTAAACCTCTTGCTAAGTGCAAGAGAAACGAATGATTGGGTAGCCCCCGAATCAAACAATACGATAGCTGATATGTCGTTCACTGAGAACGACCCTATACAAAACATATAACCATAAGAAACAATCAATAATAAATGCAGAGGTATGGAGATAAAAATACATACCCCTCACCACGTCAGGAGTTGCTCGCGCCTCCTCTGCTGTCAACTGAAAAGCCCTACTCTTTGCCACTGGAGTCTCAGCTCGGCCCTGACGGCCATCTGTAATCCTCAAAGTAGCAGGGGCAAGTGCTGACACCTTCCCTACAGCAGCTAAACTCAGACACTGGAACTTTTTACATCCCCTCTGATTCCAATGGAAGCAAATCAGATATGATGCCGCAACGGCGGTAGTAGTGGCTGTACAATCTCTACTCATATGCCCAGTTCGACCGCACTTGTAGCAGCCGACACTCCCTGCTTTGCACGCCCCATCGTGCAATCTCCCACACTTTCCACACCTAGTGTGGCTCTGCTGACTCCTAGCTCTATGATCTGAACCCTTGGGCTTTTTTCCCGAACTCCCTGAACCTGGAGCCGCCTCCGGCTTCCTCTTTCTCTCCATATCATGGTCAATCTCTCTCTCTCTCTCTCGAGCCCTAACAATCATGTCATCCAGCGTCTTACAGCTGGACCGGCTAAAGAACTGGCGAATATCACTCCGCAACATCTCATGATAATGGGCTTTCATCATTTCCTCATCAGTTGCGTAATGAGGAACAAGATGAGCCCTCTCCCTGAACTTGGCGGTAATCTCCGCCACTGTCTCTGTAGTCTGGGTAAGATCCTGAAACTCTTTGGCTAACTACTGTACCTCAATGACCTGTGCGAACTCAGCTCTGAACCTGGTAGTGAAATCAGTCCAGGTCATAGCATCCAAAGCTACGTCATCCCAAATGACATGACCAACCTCCTCCCACGAATCCCGTGCCCTGTTCTTCAGAAGACAGGACACCAATTTGACCTTGTCCCCCTCGGGACATCTGCTAGTGCGGAAAGCGTTGGCAACATCTGCAAACCATCTAATACTCGCTATGGGGTCCCGCGCCTCATGATAATCCGAAGCTCCGCATGCCCGGAACTCCCTGAAAGTAAGCGTGCGCGACCCCGTCATGCACGCCACCTCAGCACATGAGGTGCTCAACCTCTCATCCATTAACTCTAAGATACCCTCCTTGATCGATCCAAAGATCACAGAAGTTTGCTAAGGTATGGTGCGAGTAATCTCTGAGGAGAGAAACTCCCTAGTCTGCTCATCCAACTGCCCGGCCTCCGGGCCTAGTCCTGATCCCCCTCCGACACCTGAACTGCCGACTGCTGGTCTAGGGCATAATACCACCATTCTGAAACACATAAAAAAAGCACCAGGAACACTGATATATCTCGAGGGATCACTACTACCACAAGCTTCTTGGTCTCATCTCAGCTTTCCTTGATTTGAGTACGGATCCTCTGCTTTCATGTCACACCCCCAAACCGGAACGGCGGAAACATTCGGGGGCGGATGACTTCATGTGGTAACGTAACAAAGGAACACATAGTAAAGAATGTAATACAACCATCATATATATAATTGAAAGTTTACATTGTTAAAAGGTACATGTTCAAAACCAATTACAATATGATGCCAAAATATGAATTTAAACTGAAGTTGCAGCGTCCCTTCTTCAAAAGCTGTTTGTTACCTGTAATTACTGAATCACTGGGACATCCAAGTAGTTTTGAAAGAGTAGATCATCATTTAAGCTGGTGAGTTTCATATGTATTAAATGACAATGTTTGTATGAAATGAAATGTTTTGTTTTTGTTCCTTTGTTCCTAGAAAATCCCATATTTTCTACTAGCATAAATGTAGCCTTCTATCAAGACCAATGTTGTTTCTAGAAAATATATGTACGTATAAAATTGCCAATACGTCTACAAAACCGTGTAAATCAATGTATTTTTAATAGTCAATGTGAGTTTTATAACCATGCTATTGACTATAAATTCCTACACACAATGTTCTTCAGGCGTTGGAATGTTCTGACGTTTTTCACCCCAAATGGTGTACTGTAGCTAAAGGTCAGGGCGCGGGGTTGTCAAGCCCATAAAGATCTATACACAAACACCATGCTCCCCCTCCAAGGGATTGTAGTATATAATACAGGACTTGAAATGTGTAGTCGAACGTACATGAAGTTAATGTCTCACAAAACAGTATAAAAACATATTTACGTGTGAAAATGTTTGTTGGTTCTTGTATGTGAAAGTAAACTTCTTGAAATAGTGTTTCTAGTATGTAAAAGTTCGTGATGTTCTCATCAAACTATACCTATTATACTTTTCTAAAAGTGTGTCTCGTTTGTATAGTAAACCCTAGTGAAATACTCACTTGTTATGAAAAGTATAATTTTTGTAGTGCCTAAAATGGACACATATACATACAGTAAGAACAGAATGTTTGATTTATACATATATAACAACACTTTTCATTTTCAAATATATGATGTTATCGTGATATATTTTGCATACGAAAGTTTCCTATAATAGTTATAAATCACCTATGATTCCGTTGATAAAAGTGTATAATGAAAGTTTATATAATCCACGATAATAATCGTGTGTTTTACTTGTATTCCCGTCCCATCCGAAGTTCCGAAGCAGTCGAGGATGCGGTCATGCATGACACACGGGTACATCCAGCGTACTCGCGTACGCCCAGCGTACCGAGGCGGTTCCCACCCCCTATATAAGGGATGCGAGGGTTCCGAAGAAAAGGGCCAATTCCTCTCATCTTTCTTGCGTTTTTGCCTCATTTTCTGTGCACGTACCATCCTGAAGCCCCGGTTTCCTTGCTCAAGTCCCGAAGGTCGTTTGTGCTCCCGAGATTCCCGAGAATCCCGAGAAAATCCGCTTCCTCGAGTCGAAATTCTGCTCGGTTTTCATCTCGCCTTTTCCGATCTTTCAAGTGAGTTCATACCCTTATAATCCACACTTTTAAATGTTTTATAAATGCTTTTATATGCTTTTAAGGGGGAATACAAGTAAAACACACGATTATTATCGTGGGTTATATAAAGTTTCATTATACACTTTTATCAACGGAATCATAGGTGATTTGTAACTATTATAGCAAACTTTCGTATGCAAAATATATCACGATAACATCATATCTTTGAAAATGAAAAGTGTTGTTATATATGTATAAATCAAACATTCTGTTCTTACTGTATGTATATGTGTCCATCTTAGGCACTTCAAAAATTATACTTTTCATAACAAGTGAGTATTTCACTAGGGTTTACTATACAAACGAGACACACTTTTAGAAAACTATAATAGGTATAGTTTTACGAGAACATCACGAACTTTTGCATACTAGAAACACTATTTCAAGAAGTTTACTTTCACATACAAGAACAAACAAACATTTTCACACGTAAATATGTTTTTATACTGTTTTGTGAGACATTAACTTCACATACGTTCGACTACACATTTCAACTCCTGTATTATATACTACAATCCCTTGGAGGGGGAGCATGGTGTTTGTGTATAGATCTTTATGTGCTTGACAACCCCGCGCCCTGACTGTTAGCTACAGTACACCATTTGGGGTGAAAAACGTCACAACATTCCAACGCCTAAAGAACATTGTGTGTAGGAATTTCTAGTCAATAGCATGGTTATAAAACTCACATTGACTATTAAAAATACATTGATTTACGAGGTTTTGTAGACGTATTGGCAATTTTATACGTACATATATTTTCTAGAAACAAACATTGGTCTTGATAGAAGGCTACATTTATGCTAGTAGAAAATATGGGATTTTCTAGGAACAAACAAACAAAAACAAAACATTTCATTTCATACGAACATTGTCATTTAATACTTATGAAACTCACCAGCTTAAATGCTAATCTACTCTTTCAAAACTACTTGTATGTCCCAGGGATTCAGTAATTACAGGTAACAAACAGCTTTTGAAGAAGGGACGCTGCGGCTTCAGTTTAAATTCATATTTTGGCATCATATTGTAATTGGTTTTGAACATGTACCTTTTAACAATGTAAACTTTCAATTATATATATGATGGTTGTATTGCTTTCTTTACTATGTATTCATTTGTTACGTTACCACATGAAGTCATCTGCCCCGAACGTTTCCGCCGTTCCGGTTTGGGGGTGTGACAGATTAGTATCAGAGCAATGTTTATAGTCAACTAATTAGATCGAACCACATAAGATATACAAACTATAAATGCTTAAGGGACTAATACTCTCTGACAAAACATTTTTTTGTTGTTTTACGCCTAAGCCGCGTTTCGTTTAACTTAAATTGTTAGTTTATTTACGTACAAATACATGCGTACAACAACTTATTTTCATGATTATAGCTATACAACAAGTGTTTAGACAAGTTGGACACTACGACTAAGACTCGATATATGTAATCAGATTTGGGACAAATATAGCATGATAAACTATATTTGCCCGAGATCGGACCAATGTATATCGAGGAAGGCTCGTAGTGAGCAACAAGTCAAAACTTACCAAAACATCATAAGAATCGAACATGCGAATTTAAATACTATAGGATTATTTGGTACATGAAATAGTTTAACCTACATGTTTAATTTTACACGTTCCAAATTTTATTCAATCTTATAACCCTATTCTCGTGCAGTCAAATGGCTGGATTTCATCACCCCGACGACCCCTACTATCCGAACCAAGGCAACGGGGGATGGATCGAAGAGGATCCCGAAGAGGACGAAGAACCCATAGAATTGGATGAATAGGATGACTCTGGTACCGACTCAGAGCCGGAAGTGATCAACCCACCACCTGCATAACCTCATGTCTTCGTGAGGAACTTTCAAGGACCGACTCCCGTTTGGGGAAGTCACCTCCACCATTGGAGCCAACAACAAAGTCTACGCCCTCCCTACGGCATGTGCCAAGACTTCTATGATATCCACGGCGGAGGTTCAGCCGATCGGGCACTCCCAGTCATGGTGGGAAAACTAGCCAACCAGTCCTACCAATCCGGAGTTCAAGCTAGCCGGATTTGGGAAGTCAACGTGGAAGTACAGGTTCACACTTCCGACATCCGTAGGCTGGACTGAGCTCAGGATAATGCCCCACTCCAAACCGAGGCATTCCAAGAGAAAATGATTGCAGCCCTCTCCGAATTGAGGGAACAACAAGCCGCCTTCGATAAGCGTCTTATGGAATCAAATAAATCGGATGCGGAGTCAAGCACCAAGCGCAACCTACATCGCAAGTAGTGCTTGTCAAAATCCCAAATTTTGTTATAAGTTAGGACTTCGGCTAAAAGTTTTTATTTTTCTTAAACTTTGTAACCGAAGACCCTTATTGGGGTCAAATTTTCATGATCGTTGTATCAAATATTAAATTAATATAAGTGGCACACTATTATTACTACGTTGAGTATTACGTTCAATCCTTAAAATGTTATGGAGAAACCATATGCTTGTTTCATATATTCAGCCTTACGAATAACTTTCATTCTATCTTTGAGACTCATACTATCATATGTTGTTGAACTATAACGATTTAGTTCATGAGACACATTCATTTTCTATGTTATGGAATTCTTATCTTATCTTTTCAACCTATAGTTGAAGGATGCCTCCGCGTAGAAACCCCAGACGAAACAATGGTGGGGAAGCACCTATACCACCACCACCTCCACATCCTTAATTTGATGCTGCCATGTTCCAAGCAGCAGTCACAGCAGCTGTGGCAGCTGCTATATCACAAATCAATACCCCTGTTGCTAGTGGTTCGGGAATTGGCACACTTCCTTCCAACCATGGTGGGAGTCATGGGCAACCCCGAGAGTGCACCTATAAAGACTTTACGAATGCCAAACCCCAGATGTTTATTGGAACTGGTGGTGTGATGGTTTTGAAGAAGTGGAACGAAAGGACAAAAGCAGTCTTTGAAGTCTGCTCCTGTCTCGAGCACAGCAAAGTCAAGTCTGCCACTTTCACGCTTACTGAAAGAGCTTTAACTTGGTGGAATGGCCACATTAAGGCACTTACTCTGATAGTGGCGAATGCAGTAAGGTGGGAGAGCTTAAAAATCATGTTGATGAGAAAATACTGTCCACGAGGAGAGATTCAAAAACTCGAGTACGAACTCTGGACTCTTGGAATGATTGGTACCGATATAGCAACTTATACCAACAGATTCTGCGATCTGGCAATCCTTTGCCCAGATATGATTGCTCCTGAGAGCAAGAAAATAGAGAGATACACTTGGGGACTGTCATCCCAAATTCAGTAGTGTGTGTTAGCTTCAAAACCTGACACTTTTGAAAGCGCCAAGGAGCTGGCACAATCTCTTATTGATCACGGAAGTCATCAGAACTCGACAATTTCTACACCTGAACCACAAAAGGGAAACAACAACAACAATAACAGGAAGATAGGATGGGATAAAGGGAAGGGTGGGTCTTCCCAATAATCCTCAAAGAAACAACAACTAGTTACAGTAAATGCTGATACTGTACCTACTACCGTTCCTACAAATCCATACCCAACAAAGCCTTATGTTGGTAACTTTCCAAAGTGCACCAAATGCACTTACCACCAGAATGGACCTTGTCGGGAAATGTAGTGCTCCAACTGCAACAGAAAGGGACACACTGTCCGTTTCTGCAGAGCCCCCGTAAAGCCGATCACTCAAGTTCCCAACGCTGGTGTAGGCCAAGCTTGCTACGGTTGCGGCGAGGTGGGCCACTACAAGAGAAACTGCCCGAAGGCAGCAAATACCAGCGGGGTGGGATGAGTTTTGGCTATAGGCCACGAAGAAGCCGTAGCTGATCCTATAGTAGTTGCTGGTACGTTTTTTCTCGAAAATTCATATGCATGCATACTGTTCGATAGTGGAGCAGAGAGAAGCTTCGTAAGTCAAAACTTTATTCATTTACTTAAACATAAACCTACCAAGTTAGAAAAATCATTCACTATAGAAATGGCAAACGGAAAAACGGAAAACACTAACTTCCTATACATGGGTTGTACATTAACTTTAGACGGTCATTCTTTCCCAATCAACCTCATGTCGGTCCAAATTAAAAGTTTCGACGTCATAGTCGGCATGGATTGGTTAAGTCTTCTTCGCGCCAACATCATGTGCTTCGAGAAAGCAGTTCGTCTTAATCTCCCTAACGACAAAACATTAGTGATTTACGACAACAAATCAAGCACAAACCTTCACATCATTTCATGCATCCAAGATCGAAAGTGTTTGCGGAAGGATTGTCATGCATTTCTTGCACACATTGTCGATACGAGTAAGGAAGTAAAGGACATTAAGAGCATTCAAGAAGTACACGACTTTCCCGATATCTTTCCAGCAGAACTACCTGGATTACCACTACAACGTCAAGTCGACTTTAGAATCGACTTAGTTCCAGGGGCTACCCCAGTAGCAAAATCGCCTTACCGTCTGGCACCAGCAGAGATGCAAGAACTGTCCAGTCAGCTCAATGAACTCCATCAAAAAGGATTCATTAGACCAAGTTTCTTACCTTGGGGAGCACCAGTCTTGTTTGTAAAGAAGAAAGACGGATCGTTTCGTATGTGCATTGACTACAGAGAACTGAACAAACTTACTATCAAAAATCGTTATCCTCTGCCCCGCATTGACGACCTATTTAATCAACTTCAAGGAGCAAACTACTTCTCGAAGATAAATCTACGATCCGGATATCACCAATTACGAGTACTAGAGGAGGATATTCCCAAGAAAGCCTTCCGAACCCATTATGAACACTACGAATTTGTAGTAATGCCGTTCGGATTAACCAACGCACCAGCGGTATTCATGGACCTAATGAATAGGGTGTGCCATCCTTACTTGGATCAGTTCGTCATCGTCTTCATCGATGATATACTTATCTACTCCCGAAGTAAGGAAGAGCATAGTCAGCACCTATGAAAAGTCTTAGAAACATTACGATCGGAGAAGCTCTATGCGAAGTTCTCTAAATGCGAATTTTGGATTCGAAGAGTCGAATTTTTGGGCCACGTTGTTAGCGAGAAAGGGATACACGTGGACCCCTCCAAAATTAAGGCCATTGAAAGCTGGTCGGCACCAAAGACACCTATAGAGGTTCGTCAATTTCTAGGTCTCGCTAGCTATTATCGCAGGTTCATAAACAACTTCTCTAGCATTGCGAAACCTCTTACTACATTGACCCAGAAAGGCATGGCCTTTGACTGGGAAGCAAAACAAGAGAAGGCGTTCCAAACACTGAAACAAGCTTTGTGCACCGCACCGATACTATCCCTCCCCGACGGGATAGAAGATTTCATAGTCTATTGCGATGCATCAAACCAAGGACTTGGTTGTGTTCTTATGCAAAGAGGGAAAGTTATTGCTTATGCCTCCCGTCAGCTTAAGATACACGAAGTAAACCATACAACACACGATCTTGAGTTAGGAGCATTAGTATTTGCTCTGAAGATCTGGAGACACTACCTATACGGAACAAAGAGTACTATCTTCACCGACCACAAGATCCTTCAACACATTTTTTATCAGAAGGAGCTCAACATGGGACAACGACGATGGGTCGAGCTACTCAATGACTAAGAATGCGAAATTCGTTATCATCCTGGCAAGGCCAATGTGGTAGCTGATGCCCTCAGTTGAAAAGAATACACTGGTCAGAGAGTCGAATCTCTGACTATGACTATCCATTCCCACTTATCCAAACAAATTATGGAGGCTCAACTGGAAGCTTTGCAACCTGAAAATGTGGCGGGTGAATCCCTGAGAGGAATGGAATAGAATCTAGAAATCATGGGTGGCGGAGCATATTATCTCATGGACCGTATCTGGACACCGAAACATGGTGGTTTCAGAGACGTAGTCATGGCTGAAGCATACAACACGAGATATTCCATTCACCCAGGTTCAGATAAAATGTACCTGGATCTTAAGAAACTGTACTGGTGTCCTAGCATGAAAGCAGAAATTGCTACCTTCGTAAGTAAATGCCTTACTTGCGCTAAGGTTAAGGTCGAGTATCAGAAACCTTCAGGATTACTACAACAACCGAAGATACCGGAATGGAAATGGGAACGTATTACTATGGACTTCATAACCAAGTTGCCCAAGACAATGGGTGGACTCGATACCATATGGGTCATCGTCGACAGGTTGACCAATTTCGCGCATTTCCTACAAATCAAGGAGACTGAAAAGATGGAAAGGCTTACAAGAACATACATAAGGGAAATAGTGCGACTGCATGGTGTTCTGATATCCATTATCTCCGATAGAGATAGTAGATTCACTTTAAGGTTCTTGCAGTCACTACAAAGTTCCCTGGGGACTAGGCTAGACATGAGTACAGCCTACCATCCACAAACAGACGGGCAAAGTGAGAGAACGCTACAAACCTCAGAAGATATGCTGTGAGCCTGTGTGATTGACTTTGGAAAGGCATGGGATATCCATTTACCCCTTGTCTAATTTTCATACAACAATAGTTACCATACGAGCGTAAAGGCTGCCCCATTTGAAGCCCTCTATGGCCGTACGTGCAGGTCCCCTCTGTGCTGGACTGAAGTTGGCGACACCCAGTTAGCTAAAGGATGAGTTCCTGAAAGCACTCTCACCGGTCCGGAAATCATACGGGAAACGACAGAGAAGATTGTTCAGATTCATGAACGATTGAAAGCCTCTAGAGACCACCAGAAAAGCTACACTGACCAAAGGATGAAACCTATGGAATTCCAGGTAGGAGACCGAGTTCTATTGAAGGTCTCACCATGGAAGGGCTTAATACGCTTTGGAAAGCATGGAAAGCTAAATCGAAGATACGTAGGGCCTTTCGAGATTCTTGCCAGAATCGGCCCTGTAGCTTACAAGCTTAATCTACCACGTGAACTTAGTAAAATACATCCAACCTTCCATGTCTCGAACTTGAAAAAGTGTCTGTCCGATGAGATTCTTGTTATTCCACTCGGCGAGATCGAGATCAACAAGAGCCTCAACTTTGTGGAAGAAACGGTAGAAATCATGGACCGAGAGGTCAAACAAATGAAACAAAGTCGCATACCCATCGTGAAGGTTCGCAGGAACGCCAAGCGAGGACCTGAATTCACATGGGAATGCGAAGATGAGATGAAACAAAAGTACCCTGTAACAGCCCGGAATTTCAGATATTGATATAATTATGTTTTGGGGGTGATTTAAGAGGGGACTCGGCGAGTTGGAGCCTAGACTCGCCGAGTAGGATCGCAGACTTGGTTGCGGGTTCGCGACTGGACTCGACGAGTCCAGATATGGACTCGGCGAGTCGACGCTACTCAGCAGAAACCCTAACCGTTCGGTTTTGGATCGTATATAATGCCCCTTAGGCCGTCATTGTCCGTCTTTTGGTCGATTGAGAAGAACCCTAATCGTGGTGGACGTCTAGAGCAAGGGAGAAAGCTATTGGAACTTGGAAGAACTTGTTAGGCAAGAAGAAGAAGAATTTGGCCAAAGGAATACCAAGGAGGATTGAGTCCTGAGATTTGGGGGACACAGAGGGTGCGTTTTCAGGTAATACTCGGACCAAATATGTTATTTTGATGTATTTATGAAATTAGGGTTTATAGACCCATTTAGTGATTTGATGGAGAAATGCCTTGTTACCCCACGATTATAGTCTTGGATTAGGACCTTTAGAGGTCCAGAAGGTCCCATGCATGTGTACTTCGGGACGAGACCTAACCCAGGAAGCAGTTGCTCGTCTGCATGGCATGGACTCGCCGAGTTGTTCTTCAGACTCGGCGAGTAGCTTGAAGATTAACTGGGACTCGTCGAGTCGTTCTTCAGACTCGGCGAGTTGAGTCGGGGTGGCCCCACGATTCTTCCAGGAGGAACTCGTCGAGTAAAAAGGGGATACTCGACGTGTAGAAAGGGAATCTTAAGGAATCGGTGAGTCAAGGGCGAGTGGACTCAGAATCGTTGAACTCGGCGAGTCTTGGGGTGACTCGGCGAGTTAGGTCGCGGGTTAAGCGAAGTTATGAGTATGGGGACTCGGCGAGTCATAGGGTTGACTCGGCGAGTAGGGTCAGTCAGGGGTTGACTTTGACCTTGTCCTTGACCAAGGATTTGACCAGTTGTCTTCCAGGGGTATTTTGGTAATCATGGGAGTTTATTGGGTTATTGTTGATGTTCAGTGGAGGAGTTGTGTCAGAGTTCGGAGCAGCGGGATCTTATCTTTTCAGCCGTCAGTTCGAGGTGAGTTATTCTCACTATATCAACAGGGTCTAAGGCACCAAGGCCGGCCCTTTATTGTATTGAGATTCAGTTACGTTATCTTGTTAGTGCTGGTTGTGTCTGTATCCTGGTAGTTAGGATGGTACATGCTAGGTGACCTTGTAAAGGTCAGTTCTCGATATGCTGAGAAATGCTATGCTAGTGATCGAATAGGGCGGTAGCCCGGTTATGGTAATGATATGCTATGTGATCTGTTTACTCGGTTTGTTGATTATGACTGTTATATGACTGTATGTTTTGTGCACATGGTTGTTTGGACTAGAGATGGGTTGAGGCGGGTCCTGCTTCGTGCTGTAGGCCAAGATACCCAGGGCGGACCGGTTGTTCCGAAGGCCCAGCGAGCGGTCCGGATAGGCTGTAGGCCCCACGAGGGCGGACCAGACGTGCCGAGGCTCGGAGAGTGGACCAGGATGACTGAAGGCCCGATGCGGGCGGACCAGTCACACTGTAGACTCGGAGAGTGGACCAGGTGGGTTGAAGGCCCAATGCGGGCGGACCAACCTCACTGTAGACTCAGAGGACATGACTAGACCCGGAGGATGGATCCGACGGACTGAAGGCCTGATAAGGCGGACCAGTCACGATAGACCCGATATGCATGATTGTTCTATGATCTGTTTTGTTATGTATGATTTATATGTTTTGGACCGGAAGGTCATGGCCTGGAAAGGCGTATGCGTGGTTGGTATTTTGGGGGTATCTCACTAAGCTTTCGGGCTTACAGTTGTGGTTTAATGTTTTTCAGGTTCCTCAGGAGACTGTGGCAAGGCGAAGGCGCGATCGTACCGTTCCTCATGATTTTGTAACAATGTGATTCTGGGAATACTTAAATGAATTATATTGAAAACCTTTTTGTGAACATTTTAATGAGAATCGGGTTGTTTTGAAAATTTTAAATTGGTTGTGTTTTTCGGACGTTACAAGTTGGTATCAGAGCCTTCGTTTGAGTGAATTGGAGGAACACTTGTGTGACTCCAGTCTCAAATCGAGGAGAGTTTTCAAAAAGAGAAATTTAAAATGGTTTTCAAAACAAGTAAAGGAGGACGCGGAGGTACGATCAGCCGGAGCCAGTAAGTAACCCCAAAATATCATACATGGCAATTGTTTTATGGAGCTTTGATAGAACAGCATGCTAGAGTTAGGCTAGGGATCTTCAGGATTTATTGATGAGTTGCCTGATTTATGATGCCTGCTAGCCTAGGGTTCCTTGCGAGAGATTTCTAGTGTTCCTCTAGTGGTGAGGATAGAGCGTTGTTATATGTGTCGCTAGGGTGTTGTGGGAGTACTTCATACAAATATGGGTTGGTGCGGAAGGTAGTATGGGCCTGTACTACTGAAAGCACGGACTCATACGCGTATCAGGGAAATCATGACCTCTAGGGTTGGGATGAGAGCTGGTTCCCGATTAGTGGAATATGTCTGAGATTTGTGTTTTATTTTCAGTATGGAGATTCCAGGGCACGCTGGGGGTGGATCCGGGTCAGGATCAGGAGCAGGAGAGGGAGCTCCAAGTGGGTCCGCACAGCCAGAGGTTGTCAGTCAGATGAGTACGCACGAGTTGGATGCGAGGATTCGCGAGATTCTGCATGATGAGGTTGCCGCATTGATTCGGGCTGAGCTGCCAGAGTTGTTTGGGTCGATCAAGACCGCCATGGTGGAGTATTTTGATGAGCGTTATGCGGCTCTCACGGAGACGGCTGCCGCGGCGGCTACCGCAGCAGTAGCGGCGGCAGGAGGAGGAGCCAGTAGAGGTTTTCAGTATCGGGACTTCGATAATACGAAGCCTCCCACTTTTGATGGAGTCCAGGATCCGATCGTTGCTATGAGGTGGTTATCAGATGTGGAAGGATGTTTCTTCACTTGTTCATGCCCTGCTGATCAGAGGGTGAGGTGTGCTTTGAACCTGTTGAGGCTCGGAGCAAAGGATTGGTGGAGATTGACCACGGGATCGTATTTGGATGCGCAGAGGGCTGCGATTTCATGGGATCGGTTCAGGGAGATGTTCAGTACTCGCTATGTTCCACAGGTCGAGAGGGAGAGGTTGGCTCGGGAGTTCTTGGAGCTAAAGCAGGATTCGGAATCGGTGACGGAAATCACCAGGATGTTTACTGAGAGGGCGATGTTTTGTCCTGAGTTCGCTTCAGAGTAGGCTCAGATGTCCCGATATCTGAGTATGCTAAAGAGGGATATCAGGCAGTTTGTGTCTGCGCAGAGGTGCGAGACTTTGCTGGAGTTGCAGGAGGCCGCTAGGCGGCGTGAGTTAGAGATTGAGTTGCAGATGCGTGAGCTGAGGCAGGCTCCGGTTCAGTCGCAGCCGGCGACGAAACGGTCTAAGACCGTTGATTTCAGGATAGGAGATCAGGGTGGCCACGTCTGTGGTAAGGGTGGAAGGGGTCATGCCGGGGTTTGTCGGTCCGGTGGAGCATGCCGCAAGTGCGGGAAGGAGGGACACTATGCGAGGGATTGTCGGCAGTCGGTGCCGGTTCGGGATTTGAGGATATGCTATCATTGTCATCAGGTTGGACATTTGAAGGTCAACTGTCCACAGATTGCTGCAGGATCGGTGCAGGCTTCAGCACCGGCTACGTTGAGGATCACAGGTGGAGGTCAGGGTGGAGCGGAGCCCCCAAGGGCTTAGGGTCGTGTTTTTCAGCTTGCTGTTGCGGGTATGTTTCTTTCTGATATTTTGATTATTTATGCTTGTTGTGGAGTATTGTTATCTGCTAGTTTCGTTGGTTGGCTATGGAAATTGCGTTTCGGGTTTCTTGTGGTATTCGTTGTTCCTTGAGGGATTGGCGAGTTGTGATCGGAATTTTGGTTTTTGTATCTTGTGTCCCTTGAGGGATCGTTATGGTTTTGGGATTGTACTTCGAGCCATCATTGATTATCTTTGAGCAGATTGGTGGCGGATGCGGTGTTAGTTGGGAGGCTAGTTGGATTCTGCAATCTGAGGAATGGAAAGATGAAGATTGAGTCGCTTTCCAGCGGGTTGTACGGCGTAGGGGCATGATTTGTATGAAAGTTGTCGGTACTGGTGAAACGCACTTGGAGTGCATGTGCTGATTCCGACGAGGTGCTTTGGGAGATCGGTGATGGCGACCGGTGATTTTCTGTCAGCGCCTTAAGTGAGGGAGAATTGGAAATTCCCTGGATGGTCGTTGGGCATGGGAGGTTGTTTAGCCGCTTGGGAAATTCAGCGGTATTTCTATCAGATGAGAGCAGGCTCGGATGGGTGAGCAGTAGGCGTGCGGGGCGAAATACAGACCTAGAGCAGTTGATTGAGGAAGGCATGGATGCAGGCCGGGATCGAGTACGTACGATGGAGGTAGAGTTCGGAACCCCTAGAGGGCTAGAAAGGTATGCACGGGAGGATTTCCCGAAGAGATAATTGGAATGATGAGTGATTGTGGAGCGGTCCGGATAGACTGAAGGCCGGTAGGCGTACCAGTCAGGCCGAAGGCTCGGAGGACGGTCCAGTCAGATTGGCTGAAGGTTCTGAGAGTGGTCCAGATTGGCTGAAGGCCCGGGGAGGCGGTCCAGTCATGCTGAAGACTCTGCGGGTAATATTGAATCGGTTAGAGGCTATGGGTTGCGTATGTCGCGATGGGATTACATTGGGAGCTTTGGCCCCGGCTAGCGATCTTGAGCAGTGAAGGTAGTGCATGGGCTTGAGAGTCCTTGTGCTAAGAGCCAGAGTAGCGGTAATGCATGGATATTGGGTACGCCCTAAAGTGGTAATGTGGCGTAGGATGAGCACCATGGTGCCTGTCATGGTGGCTGGGCAGACAAGTGGGGTTTCACGGAGGTGAAAGCGGCAGTGCAGAGTTGCGATCGCAGTGGTCCGTCGATAATCTTTGAGTAGTGTGTTGCGGCAGCGGAAAAGGAGTTTATTCGACTCGATATGTTGCTTTGGGCGCAGAGGGAATATCGCGACGTGGAGTCAGGGAGAGGAGTTAGGAAGGGATGCAGAGCAAGAGTTTGGGACTCTCAGTGAGATCATGATCAGGGTCCTGGGTATGTATCAGTGGTTTATCCTGGAAGGATGTTGAGGATATCGTCTATATATCAGGTTATCCGCACCTGAGGATGCTAGAGCTAGATCGGCATGTAGGTGTGATTGCGATAGGAGAACTCGGGGGAGTTGCTCCGAAATGGAAGAATGCGTCTTTCGGTCGTTATGGTGAGGGTAGGGTGGAATTCGGATCGGGAATCCGAGGGTGCGTGGCTTTATAGCTATGTGAGTCAAGGGGAAGATGAGAATAGGAGCAGTAAGGCATCATGGGTAATTCTCGGTTGTTGAGTGTGGTTATCGGAGGGTACAGTGGGTGCCGGTTTGAGTAGGTGGTGGGAACACCGCATGGGATGAGAAAGTGAGCTCCTGGTTCTATGGTTGTACTTTGAGGGGCTTGGTTCGGTCAAGGTCAAGTGGCGCAGAGTGGGAAGTAGATTGAAGATGAGATGCCGAAGGCTTCGAGGGCGAAGCCTAATCTAAGTGGGGGAGAGTTGTAACAGCCCGGAATTTCAGATATTGATATAATTATGTTTTGGGGGTGATTTAAGAGGGGACTCGGCGAGTTGGAGCCTAGACTCGCCGAGTAGGATCGCAGACTTGGTCGCGGGTTCGCGACTGGACTCGACGAGTCCAGATATGGACTCGGCGAGTCGACGCTACTCAGCAGAAACCCTAACCGTTCGGTTTTGGATCGTATATAACGCCCCTTAGGCCGTCATTGTCCGTCTTTTGGTCGATTGAGAAGAACCCTAATCGTGGTGGACGTCTAGAGCAAGGGAGAAAGCTATTGGAACTTGGAAGAACTTGTTAGGCAAGAAGAAGAAGAATTTGGCCAAAGGAATACCAAGGAGGATTGAGTCCTGAGATTTGGGGGACACAGAGGGTGCGTTTTCAGGTAATACTCGGACCAAATATGTTATTTTGATGTATTTATGAAATTAGGGTTTATAGACCCATTTAGTGATTTGATGGAGAAATGCCTTGTTACCCCACGATTATAGTCTTGGATTAGGACCTTTAGAGGTCCAGAAGGTCCCATGCATGTGTACTTCGGGACGAGACCTAACCCAGGAAGCAGTTGCTCGTCTGCATGGCATGGACTCGCCGAGTTGTTCTTCAGACTCGGCGAGTAGCTTGAAGATTAACTGGGACTCGTCGAGTCGTTCTTCAGACTCGGCGAGTTGAGTCGGGGTGGCCCCACGATTCTTCCAGGAGGAACTCGTCGAGTAAAAAGGGGATACTCGACGTGTAGAAAGGGAATCTTAAGGAATCGGTGAGTCAAGGGCGAGTGGACTCAGAGTCGTTGAACTCGGCGAGTCTTGGGGTGACTCGGCGAGTTAGGTCGCGGGTTAAGCGAAGTTATGAGTATGGGGACTCGGCGAGTCATAGGGTTGACTCGGCGAGTAGGGTCAGTCAGGGGTTGACTTTGACCTTGTCCTTGACCAAGGATTTGACCAGTTGTCTTCCAGGGGTATTTTGGTAATCATGGGAGTTTATTGGGTTATTGTTGATGTTCAGTGGAGGAGTTGTGTCAGAGTTCGGAGCAGCGGGATCTTATCTTTTCAGCCGTCAGTTCGAGGTGAGTTATTCTCACTATATCAACAGGGTCTAAGGCACCAAGGCCGGCCCTTTATTGTATTGAGATTCAGTTACGTTATCTTGTTAGTGCTGGTTGTGTCTGTATCCTGGTAGTTAGGATGGTACATGCTAGGTGACCTTGTAAAGGTCAGTTCTCGATATGCTGAGAAATGCTATGCTAGTGATCGAATAGGGCGGTAGCCCAGTTATGGTAATGATATGCTATGTGATCTGTTTACTCGGTTTGTTGATTATGACTGTTATATGACTGTATGTTTTGTGCACATGGTTGTTTGGACTAGAGATGGGTTGAGGCGGGTCCTGCTTCGTGCTGTAGGCCAAGATACCCAGGGCGGACCGGTTGTTCCGAAGGCCCAGCGAGCGGTCCGGATAGGCTGTAGGCCCCACGAGGGCGGACCAGACGTGCCGAGGCTCGGAGAGTGGACCAGGATGACTGAAGGCCCGATGCGGGCGGACCAGTCACACTGTAGACTCGGAGAGTGGACCAGGTGGGTTGAAGGCCCAATGCGGGCGGACCAACCTCACTGTAGACTCAGAGGACATGACTAGACCCGGAGGATGGATCCGACGGACTGAAGGCCTGATAAGGCGGACCAGTCACGATAGACCCGATATGCATGATTGTTCTATGATCTGTTTTGTTATGTATGATTTATATGTTTTGGACCGGAAGGTCATGGCCTGGAAAGGCGTATGCGTGGTTGGTATTTTGGGGGTATCTCACTAAGCTTTCGGGCTTACAATTGTGGTTTAATGTTTTTCAGGTTCCTCAGGAGACTGTGGCAAGGCGAAGGCGCGATCGTACCGTTCCTCATGATTTTGTCACAATGTGATTCTGGGAATACTTAAATGAATTATATTGAAAACCTTTTTGTGAACATTTTAATGAGAATCGGGTTGTTTTGAAAATTTTAAATTGGTTGTGTTTTTCGGACGTTACAAGTTGGTATCAGAGCCTTGGTTTGAGTGAATTGGAGGAACACTTGTGTGACTCCAGTCTCAAATCGAGGAGAGTTTTCAAAAAGAGAAATTTAAAATGGTTTTCAAAACAAGTAAAGGAGGACGCGGAGGTACGATCAGCCGGAGCCAGTAAGTAACCCCAAAATATCATACATGGCAATTGTTTTATTGAGCTTTGATAGAACAGCATGCTAGAGTTAGGCTAGGGATCTTCAGGATTTATTGATGAGTTGCCTGATTTATGATGCCTGCTAGCCTAGGGTTCCTTGCGAGAGATTTCTAGTGTTCCTCTAGTGGTGAGGATAGAGCGTTGTTATATGTGTCGCTAGGGTGTTGTGGGAGTACTTCATACAAATATGGGTTGGTGCGGAAGGTAGTGTGGGCCCGTACTACTGAAAGCACGGACTCATACGCGTATCAGGGAAATCATGACCTCTAGGGTTGGGATGAGAGCTGGTTCCCGATTAGTGGAATATGTCTGAGATTTGTGTTTTATTTTGAGTATGGAGATTCCAGGGCACGCTGGGGGTGGATCCGGGTCAGGATCAGGAGCAGGAGAGGGAGCTCCAAGTGGGTCCGCACAGCCAGAGGTTGTCAGTCAGATGAGTACGCACGAGTTGGATGCGAGGATTCGCGAGATTCTGCATGATGAGGTTGCCGCATTGATTCGGGCTGAGCTGCCAGAGTTGTTTGGGTCGATCAAGACCGCCATGGTGGAGTATTTTGATGAGCGTTATGCGGCTCTCACGGAGACGGCTGCCGCGGCGGCAGGAGGAGGAGCCAGTAGAGGTTTTCAGTATCGGGACTTCGATAATACGAAGCCTCCCACTTTTGATGGAGTCCAGGATCCGATCGTTGCTATGAGGTGGTTATCAGATGTGGAAGGATGTTTCTTCACTTGTTCATGCCCTGCTGATCAGAGGGTGAGGTGTGCTTTGAACCTGTTGAGGCTCGGAGCAAAGGATTGGTGGAGATTGACCACGGGATCGTATTCGGATGCGCAGAGGGCTGCGATTTCATGGGATCGGTTCAGGGAGATGTTCAGTACTCGCTATGTTCCACAGGTCGAGAGGGAGAGGTTGGCTCAGGAGTTCTTGGAGCTAAAGCAGGATTCGGAATCGGTGACGGAAATCACTAGGATGTTTACTGAGAGGGCGATGTTTTGTCCTGAGTTCGCTTCGGAGCAGGCTCAGATGTCCCGATATCTGAGTATGCTAAAGAGGGATATCAGGCAGTTTGTGTCTGCGCAGAGGTGCGAGACTTTGCTGGAGTTGCAGGAGGCCGCTAGGCGGCGTGAGTTAGAGATTGAGTTGCAGATGCGTGAGCTGAGGCAGGCTCCGGTTCAGTCGCAGCCGGCGACGAAACGGTCTAAGACCGTTGATTTCAGGATAGGAGATCAGGGTGGCCACGTCTGTGGTAAGGGTGGAAGGGGTCATGCCGGGGTTTGTCGGTCCGGTGGAGCATGCCGCAAGTGCGGGAAGGAGGGACACTATGCGAGGGATTGTCGGCAGTCGGTGCCGGTTCGGGATTTGAGGATATGCTATCATTGTCATCAGGTTGGACATTTGAAGGTCAACTGTCCACAGATTGCTGCAGGATCGGTGCAGGCTTCAGCACCGGCTACGTTGAGGATCACAGGTGGAGGTCAGGGTGGAGCGGAGCCCCCAAGGGCTTAGGGTCGTGTTTTTCAGCTTGCTGTTGCGGGTATGTTTCTTTCTGATATTTTGATTATTTATGCTTGTTGTGGAGTATTGTTATCTGCTAGTTTCGTTGGTTGGCTATGGAAATTGCGTTTCGGGTTTCTTGTGGTATTCGTTGTTCCTTGAGGGATTGGCGAGTTGTGATCGGAATTTTGGTTTTTGTATCTTGTGTCCCTTGAGGGATCGTTATGGTTTTGGGATTGTACTTCGAGCCATCATTGATTATCTTTGAGCAGATTGGTGGCGGATGCGGTGTTAGTTGGGAGGCTAGTTGGATTCTGCAATCTGAGGAATGGAAAGATGAAGATTGAGTCGCTTTCCAGCGGGTTGTACGGCGTAGGGGCATGATTTGTATGAAAGTTGTCGGTACTGGTGAAACGCACTTGGAGTGCATGTGCTGATT